>NC_142931.1:41812859-41827859 GCF_046866305.1 Octopus bimaculoides | reverse complement strand
CTGTTAGTCAGAGTTTCACGTTCCCGTTCATCCGACAGTTTTGTTAGAATCTAACAAAACTGTCTGACGAACGGGAACGTGAAACTCAGAGTAACAGTTTTTGTGATATTTCTGCTGCTTTTAATAAAGCATAATACTCTACCTCTGGTATTTGAGTACTCTTTTTTCCACTTTGTTTCACATTTATGTGCTTAGTCCGGTATGTATATATATATATATATATATATATATATATATATATATATATATTAGATATTTTATTTACATGCATATTAAGGAAATAGGTACACAGAGAATTTAGGTGAATACCGAGTCAGCACTCAATAAGAGATCTTGCTCAACAGAATATATAGGTAAAGAAATCAGTAAAAAAATATTCCGTTAATCCAAATAACATTCCTCACAAACAGTAAATCCTGGGAAAATACGAATCATGAGGTTGGTACTATCATCGTCGAATGTGAAAGTAAACAGGAATTTTTTAATCGCTGATGATTGTTTCAATAATCACTTTAAATAGGTGTAGGAGTGGCTGTGTGGTAAGTAGCTTGTTTACGAACCACATGGCTTCGAGTTCAGTCCCACGACATGGCACCTCGGGCAAGTGTCTTCTACTATAGCCTCGGGCCGACCAAAGCCTTGTGAGTGGATTTGGTAGACGGAAACTGAAAGAAGCCCGTCATATACATGTATATATATATATATATATATATATATATATGTGTGTGTGTGTATATGTTTGTGTGTCTGTTTGTCCCCCCCAACATTGCTTGACAACCGATGCTGGTGTGTTTACATCCCGTAACTTAGCGGTTCAGCAAAACAGACCGATAGAATAAGTACTAGGCTTACAAAGAATATGCCCTGGTGTCGATTTGCTCGACTAAAGGCGATGCTCCTGCATGGACACAGTCAAATGACTGAAAAAAGTAAAAGAGTAAAGAGTAAAGAATAAATACGCCACGAAAACCTGGAAACCGGCCTTATTAGTCTATGGGTGAGAAAGGAGTGATTTTTTAAATACGTTATTTAATGAAAGTTCTATTAATCATGTCTACAGACTAATTTACAAATGGTCGTCGTTGGTGTTAAAAAAATTCTACTGATTAATGAAACGATCATCAGTGATTAAAAAACGTAATACCACCTTCTTCATTCTTTAGTTTACTTTATATATGTATGTATATTCACACACATGTACACATGTATACATACATATGTATATCGAACATCTCATAGATATAAATACATATACACACATGTGTGTGTGCGCGTGTGCATGTGTGTATGTGTGCATGTGTGTGTGTGTGTGTGTGTGTGTGTGTGTGTGTGTGTGTGTGTGTGTGTGTGTGTGTGTGTGTGTGTGTGTGTGTAAAGTGGGAGAGTAAGTTACAATTTCCATACTTAATCATAGGAAGCTTACTTTCGCCCATGTTTGCCTTTTGACACGTCATCGGTTGTGGGCGCCATCTTTGGGCAATTTAGAATGCACACACCACAAAAATATTCTTTCAGCCCCAAAGAATACCAACACCTCCATTAAAACTAATGTATTTTCCAGAGAGCAAAAGCTTTATCGTCATTACAGGCCGCAAAATTTATGAGGCATTTATCTTCACCCACTAATTCTCTTGGAAGACAATATGGAAGTATATCCACCGTGTGACTGGTTCTTGTATCACATTTGCTGATGCTAAAATGCTAGCGTTGACAGTTGAACGACCTTTAGCACTCTTCATTGCAATAAGGTTTGAAAATTAATTTGGGAGGAAGTTAGAGATGATCTACGTGAGGTTTATTTGGTGGTCATTGGACTTAACTAATTGCAGCTTTAAAAAATATTGTCTAGACCTGTGCGGATCATCTCGCCCACTCTTACAAGATATGTAATCTATTTTAATAATTTAGTTACACACCTGTGTTTAAACATATTTATACACGCACACACAAACGTGCGAAAGAGAATGTATAATATACGCGAAAGAGACATTTAGCTAACAGTTGGCAACTTATTTCCATTCTATTATAAATAAAGTCTATTTTTATTCCAGCGCGTTTGTTTTCTTTAATTTTGAATATAACTGGTTTTCAACATTTATGTTAAATCAACATGGCAGCACCGAAAATGGTGAAATACAAGAAAAAGTACAGGCTATCCCCCAGTAGAAACCATGTCTTCGTTTATATTAACTCTACTTCGAGCTCGTATCAGCTCTGTTTTGAACTTAATTCTGTGAAAAACGAATGAATGATTAATTAATCTACAGTTCCACAGCAGTTATCCGCACTTACTTATGGAGCCCATAGATAGGTGAACGAGCCAACGAAGGAATCTCAAAACGATCACTCGACTAACTAGAAATGCAACCGAATTCCCTCACATCACACCCCACCGTCCAAATGAATGAATGAATAAATAAATAAATTCAATACATAAATAAGGAATATATTAGCTAATATAATCCTAGATATACATAAGACAGAATATTCACGGCTGGAATGCCTCTGATCATAGGTCAAATCAATCCACACTGATTCAAGAAGGTAAAACAACTATAACAACAACAACAGCTGCAACAACAACAACAACAACAACAGCAACAACAACAACAGCAGCAGCAGCAGCAGCAGTAGCAGCAGTGGATATGTAGTTTAAGCTAACGAGAGCTAAATGTCTTGTCCGTAAACACATTCCTGATTGAATGAATGCAAATCCCTGATTCTCTGACCAGTAGTCCGGCATCCAAACGATACAACCATCCGTAACTTAATTACAAAACAAGCACCTGCTGTCTTATCAACATCCGATTTAGTCAGAGTATTTCTGTAGCTTATCAGATTTTCTATTACGCATTAGAATGGTATTTGAGACTGAAAGAAAACAGTGTAATAAACAAAACAAAAAAAGAAATACAACTGTTAAAAAAACAGCATCAACAATAATTATCTTTTACTAATCTATTAAATTTGACGCCATCACATCCAAACAAGGTATAACCAACATATCTATGATTTATATTAGGATTAAGCAGTAGCGTAGCTAAGTATGTGTAAGTGTGTGTGTGAGTGGTCCGCCCTGGGCGACGCTCTTATGAAGGCGTCACTTTGGGGTCTACCTGTGTAGGCTGTATTACGGGGGAGAGTAAACTCAAAGGTGGCCCCGGGTGGCACACACTGGTTACACCACTTGGGTGAATATCATGCTCAAAAGAATAATCTCTCGGTCACCCTTTTTTTTTTTTGGAATGGAAATTTCTCACTTCCTCTTTCCGTTTTCTGCTTTCATTCTCTGTCCCTGCTCTCACCCCATCTATCTTTCCACTTCCCTCTCTTTCTCACTCCTCTAGCGCTCTCTCTCTCTCTCTCTCTCTCTCTCTTTCTCTCTTTCTCTTCAAGGCTCTGTTCTTCATTCCTCTTCATATTTCTTCCTGCCTCGTTTGTATTGTTTTTCCAGTCTTTCTCCTCAAATGTCTTTTCCTCTGCTGTACTTTTTCGTTTCTATAATAATGCCAGAAATACTACTTGTTTGGATTGTTCTTGTTTAAATAGTAATGATACGACACTCATTATGTTAATTATGGCAGGGATTAATTACATCAGTTTAAAGGAAACTCTACAATCAAACCTTATTAAATTCGTCCTCGATAATTTTTGACGTCTCTTGCGGTAAACATCAATTACACAAGCAATTGTCGTAAACAACTAACTAAACACTATAATGTAAGGGATTCATATGGCCGTGGCAACAGTTCGTGTTCTATCATCGATTTTATTATGCACTAAACAAAAGGATATGTCATTCCCGAATGGCAAACATATTATTATTTTTGGATTAATGAGTTCAAATTCATTTATAAACAAAATGATTCAACAATTCTCATTAACCCTTTTGCTTGTCCTGTATATCACCTGTGACACACAGGAGATGTTTCCCTTGTGTCCACGCGTCATATATGATACACATTCCCAAGTTTTTTCAACCACTACAGTAACTTGGGTCTTATAAGAACAAAGTTTTTATATTACTCAGAACATATGAAAAAAAGGCCAACTAAAAATCCGGAAATAACCATTGACGTTTGATACAAACTTATGAAAAGGCTTTGGACAGGCAAAGGGTTAAGCAAAGCACTTCGATGAAATATTGATTTCAAATTTTGGTACAAGGCCAGGAATTACGGGGGAGGAGATAAATCGATTACAATCATCCCAATGTTCAACTGATTTTTATTTTAGCGACCCCGGAAGAATGAAACGCAGAGTCGACCCCGACGGAATTTGAATTCAGAATGTAAAGACGGACGAAATGCCGTAAAGCATTTCGCCCGGCGTATTAATGATTCAGCCAGCTCGCCGCCTTCTTCGATAAAATATTAATAATTAATGTTCTTAATTCTAGTATACTTTCATAGTGGAATGGAGAAATTTCATCTCTGGAGTTTCACCTAGTCAACAATAGAGTTTGTCATTGGAGAATGTGATAATGTTTCGAAAATTTTATATATATAAGATGGCGGACAACTTCTTTTCTGACGAAAAAAACATTAAAACAAAAAGAATGTAGACGTAATTATGATATACGCCTTCGAGAACCTAACACTGCAAAATTTTTATTAAAAAATATGCAATACCATAGGAGCAGACATGACTGTGTGGGTAAGAAGCTTGCTTTGTAACCACGTGGTTTCGGGTTCAGTACCACTGAAACAAATAAAAGATAAATGAAGATAATAGAAGATTATGACGAAACTAATGTGTCATGGATGACACAAAACTGTAGTTAGTTACATTAACAGATAATCGTTAGTAATTATTAACGATTATACACTCGTATATTGGTCGTTAGCAGGCAACAAGGTGACAGTCGTGAACGTTTCGTTTTTATTTAACTTCACCAGTATAGCATAGTCAACTCACCTTACTCCCAAGCAAACACGAAATTTTCCCTCTTTGCGTAAAAATTCAATTTTCTGAGAAATTGATTTTTAATTTTTTGAAATTATCTCCCGTTTTCTCCGAGAGATGCTAACAATTGATTGTTTTTTTTTGTTTTTTGTTTTTTTGTTCTTTCTCCAACTACGGAGTGAGTTTTCAATCATCAACGATTACTTACGAAAACCATACAGTACATCCTCACCTAACTGAATTAAATAAACTCATCCTTTTGGCTCATTTGTGTTATTTCTTTTAGTTAATTTTTCGTAATTTTTAACGAGTCTTAAACTTATCATTTTAAGATAACGAAGAACTTCTTAATTTTTCAGTTTTTCTCCTGATTTCAGTTCTGAGTACCACGTCGTATGCATTTACAACAACGAAGTAAAATCGCTATCATATTGTACTCAATTTACGACAAGGCTGATTTCATTATTAAGCGCTAAGTTTGCTCACAATTTCATTATGATAGCTTGGCTGGTGACACGATAGAAACCATCGACACTTTGACAAGTAATCCACCATTCCTATCGACCTCTTGTAAAATTCAGTATTAATTTCTATCCTAGCATTGTTTCATTTGAAAGGAACTGAATTTATAGATATCAATAGCGGAAATAAATTTATAGATATCAATAGCGGAAATAAATTTATAGATATCAATAGCGGAAATAAAATGAGTTTTGACCAGAAAAAAATGTCTTAGGATCTTTCTCTAACAACATTTAAATGGAATTCATTGTTCTGGGTTCAGTTTCTTAATTTATAACTGGGACGGGATGATGGTAGAAGAATATTTTTCTCTTAGTTTACTGATAATTTGCTAATATGCTGCGGGAGAACGTAAACAAGCTATTTGCACTTCAATGATACGAAAAGGAAATATTTCGGTTAGATAATGACTGGCAGATGCTATAAAATAAATAAATTGTATCTGTCGACTTAAATAATACAGTAATATCCATAAGTGTTCACTTCCGTTGTGACTTCTACTCAACAGTTGAAGCGGGCATTATTTTTTTGCCTTCGTTATATAACTGTGCTCGTAGTAGTTGATCCCATACCCGTTTGAGAGAATAAAGGGGTGAGGTAGGTAATCAACTTGATTCTTGTAAAAAAAATTTTAAAAAAAAGAAAAAAAAAAAAGAAAGGCACCAAATGCTACCGAAGAAAATAATTTCCTCATGTTCCTGAGAGGACAGAAGGAAATAAATTAAATACAAGTACTTTTTTTTATAGACTACTGAAGCATAACATTTTAATTCCATTCAAAAGTTTGCTGATAAGTCACTCTTTAAGTACTCTGTGAACCCTTAAAATGTATAGCGACTGCAAACATACGATACTGAATTCCAACTCCAAAATCTACATTGAAAAATGTACTAAAAGCTAGAGTTATACAACTCAGCAAAACTTGAATGCGTCAAAGCAAACCATTGGTATGTTAAACAGTAAATATTCTGTTTGGGTCTATTATTTTTTCAAAGGCTAGGGCCAAGTCACCAGATTGAGAATAACTTCCTCCCTTCCTCCCACCAGTCTCAGGGGTCTTGAAAAGTCCTCAGATTGATCCAATTAAAAAATTCAGCTTCGTACTCTAATTTGGACCCTGCGTCTTCAAAATTTCTATTAAATAGAAACAGCTCAAAAGTTACCAAGCAAGTTTCAAATATAAGGTAAAAGGAAAACAACGTTGTTAGTTGTTGTTTATAGTCTTAGCACTGATTGATTGAACAGATCTATGATCGAAGGCGCTCCAGCCATGACCATTTCAGCTTTTTTAAGAGGATAGGATTTGATTTGAAAATAATTTGAATGATATATTTTGCATGTCAAGCGATTATATGGAAGCTTCCTCGTAGGCTCGAAACGTTCTTAGTTGGTATCATGAGAGAAAAATTAATTAATTCACATGTGGATCGCATAAAGATCGCATCTCGCCGAGACACATCTGACAAAGAGACTATTATTTCCAAAAGGTCCAGCACTCATGATTATAAATTGGTAGTGTGGAAGTTCACAATATACCCATCTTAAATAGTTTAGGTAATTGTAACTGACAAATTATTACAGTACGCAGTTCAGTCGAAGTTTTTACAACCCATTATATGCACAGAGAGAGAGAGAGAGGGGGGGCAGAGACACTGACATACAGACAGACAGACAGACAAAGATAGCAGTCTTTCTCAACTGTGAACACTCATGCTAAATACAAATACACCGCATCGGAATGGACTTTTTTTTTTAGTGACTAGAAACAATTTTTCTTGAAGCTAGGGTTTGATTAAAACATCATGTTCTTTACGCATAAACCGAGATCATGTCACGTTTGCTAAACATTAGTAATCTACGGTTACATGACGGCAGCACTTTTTACGCAAAATATTATTACTGGCCTATTTTCGAGAAAGGATAAAGACCTCATAGCTCTTTTGTTATGATGAAGCAAACCTATACGCAGTCAGTCGAACGATTAGGTTTGATCTACATAGTTCCAGATAAACCATATCATCACTTGGCAGTTAGTGTTTCTCTGTACATATCACGAGTGGTATGCGTCTTAGTTCAGTGTAAAGGGAAGGGTGGACTAAAGCGGGTATTAATGCTACAGTTATTTTTGTATGTATATGCTGTTTGTCTGGGCTCAGTGGGAGAGAGGGAGAGATTGTATTTTTGGGATGTTGTTGTAATAGTGCTTTGAGTGTATTGTACAATTGTCTAGGTGTTTGGCGACAGGGATTATGAAGGTTGGAGTTTGTGGTGACAACAAACTGCGCCATGTCCGGGTGGTCTTTCACTCTTAAAATTAAGATTCCGTTGTTTAGGTAGTCTATGGGCGTGGTCCATGTGCCGCCTGTGATGAGGAAATGCGCTGTATTGTGTTTGTGCTTTTGTACTTCATTGTGGTTTATTATGGAGAGTTTAAGGGAGCAGAGTTGGCAGAATCTATATCTACAAAGTATTGCACACATTTTTCTTGCTTCTCTGTTCGCCTAATATAGTATCTATAACTATATCCGTCGTTTTGTTTTCTTTAGTATGTGTTTATGTGTTGTGAACATTATGGTGGTATTGTATATAACTTCACTTGTGGTTTTCTTCTGTAAGATATGTTTGTAGAGTAGAAATGTGATGTTGTAACATCAGTTAGGATGTGGGTATCTTTTTCCCAGAGGCACCAGGATCGTAATCCAAGAAACTGACTCCAAACAAGATTGAAATTGTATCACAATCTCAAATACTGAGAGCTTACAACATTACGATGTCCTTCTCATTGAAATACATTTCTATGTTAAACATGGAGGATCAGAGTTTGTGATGTACAAATGTTCTCAGTTATTAGTTGCGTTAGTGAAGTAAAATGACTTCAACTGAGAATTAACTAGAAATATCACCGAATTTTTTGAATAATAAAATTGGGGGAAACTAGTTAAAAGACATAGCGGTATTTAGTTATACTTCTTTATATTCGGTTTTCAAAACCTAACGTGATCAACTTAGTGCTTTATCTCTGTGAAGTCGATAAAATAAGTAACAATAATACATTCAAACCACTTTCCCGAAGATCGTGGCATTGTCTCAGTATGAGAAACCAATGTTGGTTTCAAATTTTGGCACAGGGTCAGCAATTTTGGGCTAAGTCGATTACATCGACCCCAGCACTCAACTGGTACTTATTTTATCGACCTCAAAAGGGATGAAAGGCAAAGTCGACCTCGGCGGAATTTGAACCCAGATCATACAAAATGCTCATAAGAATTTTGCTCGGCGTGCTAACGTTTCTGTCAGCTCACCGCCTTAGGAGAAACTAATATTACTAATATTACATAATGAATTGATTTTATGTCCAGTATTGCGCTCCATAGCCGCGTCATTTATGTTATCATGCAGAGCCATGCAGTGAGAGGCAATCATCTAAAATTAAAAACAGGGTTTCTAAAATTATGAATTAATAAGAAAAAAAAGTTAGTGAATGTCTTTATCCTTTTTCATTGTGGGAAATTAGAATGCTTTCCCCATCACCCCATTAAATACAAGTTATGAATCAGACCCATTTCAGCTTCGTATGCTCATTCTCCATCTCTGCCCCTCTCTTCCTCTCATTCTTTCTCTTTCCCCTCTTCTCTATCTAGCTATCTGTGTGTGTGTGTGTGTGTGTGTAATAACATTCCACGCTTAACACCCACAATTCGAGCTACAATCTCAAATTTATTTAAATCTTTTCTCACTATCTCAGACTATGTGAATCATTTTTCCGTTGTTGCACTGTAAATAACAGATGGTTTAACAAATAATAAACAGTACCAAAATTATCTAACGATAATGTGACACATAAAAAATAAAAATAGGATGTACTTCCTTGTATCACTCCACAAAAATTCCTGAGAAAGATAAAGAAATATAAAATTGATATGAATATTTGTGTTATGAATATGATAAAAATATATTTAACAACTATTTCTGGGGGTGGTAGAATGACAAAAAGGAACTAAGTAATTGCTTTATAGGATATAATTTTACCCTTCTACGTTCTAATTTTTGCCTTTCGCTTCCCGATTCTATGGTTGGTAAAATAAATATCAATTCTATACTGGAAGATTAAAATGACTACACTCTTTCCCGATACGCGTGTAATGTAAGATAATTAAAACATTTCATCATTGCATCATATCACAAATTAAGTTAGCTCCCACTTAAATATCTATCGGTTATATTGGTTATGAAGAAAACGTCCCTCAAAAAAAAAGAAGAAAAAATGTGTGTGTGTGTATATGTGTGTGTATGCGTTTGAATGTGTGTGTGTGTGTGTGTGCATGTGTGTGTGCGTGTGTGTACGTGCGTGCGCGAGTGCATTAATTTGTAAAATTAGTCAACCTTTTTTTAAATTTAAAGCGTACTACATCATCTCTCAGTCACACAGGATCTAGTAACCACTGGTAGGACTATGCTTCGCTAGTGAGATCTAATAATACAGAAACATGTCATGAATTGCCAGCTTAGTTACCAGAGATCAGATTTACTCTCAGCTGTAATCGTTCACTCACTAATTGGTATTTCAAAGCTTTTCCTGACCAGAATTAATCATTAAAACCCGCATGAATGTGTATGTGCTTGCCTATCTATCTATCTATCTATCTATCTATCTATCTATCTATCTATCTATCTATCCGTCTGTCTGTCTGTTTGTCTGTCTGTCTGTCTGTCTATCTTATATGTGTATGTGCTTGTGTGTGTGTGTCTATGTAAATGTGTTTACATATATATATATAAATATATATATATATATATATATATATATATATATATATATATATATATATATATAGAGAGAGAGAGAGAGAGAGAGATAGATAGATACCAACGAAATATATATATATATATATATATATATACCTCCCCTCTTCATTTGGCTCCCCTGCTCTCTTCTCTTCATCTGATACCTACTTCCTCTCTTCACTCTTACCCACCTTCTCCCTTCATCGATACCCCACACCCCACCCTCACATCCCCACCCTCACATCCTCACCCTCCAACACCGCCACACTACACCACACATCACACACCACCACACCACATCACACCACCCCGCACACACTAGCACTGACCACTTCCCAGCACCCACGCCATCATCCACGCGCACACACACACACTCTCACATATACACACGCACGCACACCTTCATTTTGAGATCAGCAATACTTTATTATCTCCCCTACTTCTAGCTCTCTTATCTAACTACCTTTGTCCAGCTAGTCGCCATGATTGACTGCTAACTCCAAAAGTTATTTTTTTCATTCTCTCTCTGTTTATTTCCTCGTGTTCTTTTCTGTTGAAGAGCGTAGGCTCGAAACGTAAAAGACTTCCTACCTTCCCGAGCGTCAAACTAATACACCTGCTTGCTGTTTATGCACCTGTCTTCGTCTTTTATTTTTCCGTGTGTGTATATATATATATATATATATATATATATATATATATATATATACACATGAATACGTACATACGTATATATACACAGGCATACCTCACCCTACTTCGTTAATTGGTTCCAGGAGACACGCCTTAAGTCGAATTAACTTGTCTCTAGGATAGGCTAGGCCGAATTTACTTGTCTCTAGGCTAAACTGATAATAACCATTCCCAGTTCTCTACTTTATTTATGAATGTATTTTCAATAATACATGGTTTTAAAAAATCCTATTTTAAGCTTACAAACAAATAATTTGTATTTTTTAATACAGTACAGTAAAAAAAAAAAAAGTCATCTAGATTTACGAATACAATTTGGCAGTGTTTACCGCACATCGCGGGCGCTTTATTAATGAATACGGTATGCAATAGGACATGGTAAAATAAAAGCTTTTTTTAAGCTTAAAAAACAAATTCAGCAATTATTATTATTTTGCAATAGTAAAAAATCTAAATTATTTTAAATTTACCAATACGTACATACAATTTGGTGGTTTACATCGCAGATGTGGATGGCTGTGGATTGTCAATATCAATAGCTGACACTAGCTGTTCTTGTTGTTCGATGCGCTTAAAAAAAAACGGTTGAGAATTCCTTGAACTGTCTTCTTTTTCTTTTCCTCAATGATTACTTTATAAGGAGTATAAGCTTCGTGACAAACCCCCATAAACTTGGAAAAGCGTTGAGCATTTGGATACGTATCCTCGAACATAGAAAGACCTTTTTCAATACATGCAAATGCATGCTGCATTTTCTTAATGATAAAATGACGTGGCTCAGGTTCGACTTCCTCTTCTTTATTTTGCTGCTCGTGAAGCTCTATTAAATCCTCGTTCGTCAAGGGCTGCTGGGTTTTTTTTTTTTTTTCAAATAAATCTGTGAAATTCTCCTTCTCCAAATCTATTTCCAGTTCTTTGCTCGTAGCCACCAACGTTTTGTTGATGGCAACACTATCAAACCCCTTAAAATCATTCACGAATTACAGACACAGCTTCTTCCATACGCCATCATAGCTGTGCTCTGTACATCATCCCATGCCGCTGCTGGGATGATGTTCTGTACAGCCTTGTAGATATCGTATCTCTTCCAAAAGTCACGAAATGTGATGGACTCATCAAGAGTTGCAGCTATTGCTTGCAGCAGCGTACGCTTCATATAGTAACGCTTGAAGATAACAATTATTCCCTGATCGATTGGCTGCAGAAGAGACGTGATGTTCGGAGGGAGGTATACGACGGTAACGTTGAGATCAAAATCTACGATGTTTTAGGGGTGGCCAGGAGCATTATCTAAGATAAGCAAAACCTTAAAAGGAATTCCTTTCCCCTTACAGTACTTCTCTGCTGCTAGGATAAAATGATTGAAGATCCAATCTTCAAAAACAACAAGAGTAACCCACGCTTTTGAATTACCCATCCATATAACAGGGAGAGATGCCTTGGGTATGTTCTTCAGGGGAATGAATGAACGGTCTGGCAATTTTTTCCAATACAATCCAGTTTCGTCTACGTTAAAAATCTGTTCGGGAAGAAACCCGTTTTCTTCGATGATTTTCTTTAATAAATTAGGAAATTCCGCTGCTGCTTGTTCGTCAGCTGATGCACTTTCATCTTGCTTCTTAGTGAAACATCCTTGACTTGCCTTGAACTCTACATCTTTCTCATCTGGATATTTTTTCTTCAGGTTCTTAAACAAAGACAACACTTTCTCTTGCATGATTTCTTGACTAATAGTAGCACGCTGACGATTCAACCTAACAATCCAAAGAGAAAGAAGACTTTCCATTTCTTCAAAGATTTTGCCTCTTTTCTTATTGATGACAGTGGTTTTCATTCCTGGGGCTTCAGATTTGATATGTGCTTAAATCTTGTCCTTATTATGTACATTCGTCGATACAGTTGTCCGACTCATCCCAAAAGATCGTACAGTTGCTACCACTTTTTCACTTTTTTCATGTCGTTTTATCATAGCCAGTTTATCTTCCAGCGCTATAGCATGACGCTTAGCACTTTCACTATAAACCTTCTTAGGAGTCACGGGGACAAAAAATAAAGTCACAAATGAATGAGAATGAGAAAGTAGTCGATAAACAGACGTAAATAAATCTGAATTCAAAACAATCGCGGGAATCATAAGTGACAATGACACCTAACGGTAGATATTAGAACTGCAGTACAATATGAGCTCTGGAAGACCGATAAAGAAGACAACACAGCTGATTTCATGATTTCGTTCACTAAGCTACACTACTTTATGGTGTGTAGCTTAACATTTATTGCACGTATATTTTAAGATGATTTTATGTGTTTTTATTCTTATTTATAGTACAGTAACATGATTTTATGTGCTTTTAACGGTTTTCTAATGATTTTACGATTCCAATATTTGTGACGGACAGACATAAAGACGAGTAAAATGACTTGACTTGATTTTTATTTTTGAAAACCGACGTATAATCGAGAACGACTTAAATCGAAACAGCTTAAGCCGAGGTATGCCTGTATATACATATATGCGCTGATAGATAGATAGATAGATAGATAGATAGATAGATAGATAGATAGATAGATAGATAGATAGATAGATATAAATGGCTGCCACCAACCACTGTATTGCCAACGCCAAGATAGTCATCTTTATGGCTAATGGCTCATCGTATAAGCTTGCGGTATCTAAGTTGAAAAAAGTTTATGTGACGACCAAATTTAGAGCCTGAGATGTTTAAATCCAGAGCATTACATTAACCCAGAATGCAAATGGCTTTAGTCAGACGCAAAATATTGAATAATTAGTTCAAAGGTAGCACCTCCGGTGCTCATCAGTTTCAGTTTCCGCAAGTAGAATTACAATCTTCATTAAGTTACATAAGTGTGAAGAATTCTATTTTTATGGCTTTGATATATTGTTTATATTATAGACCCAGCTTAGAAACCTGCATGTGTTCCATTTAGCATTTTAGTTATGAAGATCAAGGAACTGGATGTCGTCGTTTTATCACCTAATCTAATAGTTGTTCATACTTTCATTTCCGGTGCTGTAGCCGACCGGTTTGATAATGTACATTTCCCTATCTGTCTGGTTGTCTGTGTCTGCCTCTCTCTATCCCCTCCTCCTCTCCCTCTTTACTTTCCTCTCTTTAACTATCGTTCTCTTTAGCTCGTATACAGTTGTTACCACGAATACTCTGTACTCTAATAATAATAATAATAATAATAATAATAATAATAATAAAAACTACAACAATAATAATAGTTTCAAATTTTGCCACAACGGCAGCAATTTTGGGGGAGGGGATGAGTCGATTACATCAACCCCAGTGTTCAACTGGTACTTATTTTATCGATCCCAGATGGATGAAAAGCAAAGTCGACCGCGGCAGAATTTGAACTCAGAACGTAGCGATGGGCCGGCGTGCTAACGATTCTGCCGGCTCGCCGCCTTAATAATAACAATGATAATAATAATAATAATAATAATAATAATAATAATAATAATAATAATAATAATAATAATAATGCCCTGATGCAGTATCAGGCAATGGCTCTTATTGCTTTTGATCTTAACTGATTGGAAGTGTTATCATGTACATTGTTTTGTCTTGGTATAAAAGATGAGCTACAACAAATATTCTGCTCAATACCACAGATTTGCCTGTCAAGTCTGTGACCTTAACCAGTTGAGCATGTCCCTTAGTGACTGACGATATGTGCATCTCTGATCACGGGCAGAAGTAGTGGGGGAGCATCTTAACCGTCTGTTGAGTGTAATTCTTTGGGGTTTGAATAATTCACCTCTGGAAACATGGGTGTTTTGTTCATCATTCTCAAAACAAAACTTATTCAGGGACCTTTTCAGTGGGATGTGCTACCCGAGCTGAGGAAAATTTTAACTGGACCCCCACCTGCAAGGTCATGCGCTGTTTATCTTGATATGAGATCACCATGTGCATATACGGTTGTGATGCATATGCCTGGTGTACCCTTATCACACGGGTAGTCATGATGGGCATATTGGGCTTCGTATATTTGTACCCCAGTGTCACTTTCATCGTATACTCTGCTCTCTCAATAATAATAATAATAATAATAATAAGG
>NC_142931.1:41792859-41807859 GCF_046866305.1 Octopus bimaculoides | reverse complement strand
ATTTTGTTTGTCTTTACGTTCTGAGATCAAATTCCGCCGAAATCGACTTTGCCTTTCATCCTTTCGGGGTCGATAAATTAAATACCAGTTGCGAACTGGTCAATCTAATCGATTGCCCCTCCCCCACTCCCCCCAAACTTCGGGCCTTGTACCTAGAGTAGAAAAGAATACTGAGACTGAACATCATCCGTAGGGTATATTTCAAGTTAATTAAGCACAGTTAACTTTCAGCAGTGAAACGACCTTCATACGTTATATGATACCAAATTACAGCTAGGTAAACTGGGTCACTGAGAATTGGTTCTGTCGGGGACCGTACTAGATCGGTGATGGAATAGAACTTTTGGCTCTTCGATCGGTATATCGGTATTCTATCAACTTGGTCAGATGAAGTCTCGTTTCTAAGAAGTTCTAGTAACGTCTTTTAGTAAAATAATTGTTTCCTTGTAGGCATCTATTTTGGTGATGAATGTTACAAATGTCATGTAGTTACCGCAAGAGCATACAAGACACTACAATAGCACTCTGAGAGTTAATAATGATTTCAAGTTTTTGCCACAAGGGTAGCTTGGGAGAGGGAATAAGTTGATTACATCGACCCCAGTGCGTAAATGGTACTTATTTAATCGATGCCGAAAGGATGAAAGGCAAAGTCGACCTCGGCGGAATTTGAACTCAGACGAAATACCGCTAAGAATTTCGCCCGGCGTGCTAACGATTCTGCCAGCTCACCGAGCTAAAACTGCACTGAGCTAGTAATGCAATGTCTAACTTGCCGGAACATCAGTGGTTCGATTCCTGTCATTAGAACTATCCCGTGTTCGTTCACATCCAATATATTAAAATCGGTAGAACTAAATCCAATTCCTCATATAAATATAGATTTGAATAAAATAGTACAAAAAGATATAACTACTTTAAGTTCAATAAGTGAAATGTTTTTTTTTTTATGAAAGCTCACGGTTAGGAGAGAAGGCAGTGCTCATGACCATTTTACAGGGTATCTCAGACTCTGTGTGTATGTGTGTATGGATGTGTTCGTGCCTCTGTGTGTGTGTGTGTGTGTGTGTGTGTGTGTGTGTGTGTGTGTGTGTGTGTGTGTGTGTGTGTGTGTGTGTGTGTGTGTGTGTGTGTGTGAGAGAGAGAGAGAGAGAGAGAGAGGTATACTCAAAAGCGGATGGCCTGAATGCTTGCAGTAGAACAGAATCCACTGATATGGTGTTAAACCGGGCGCAACGAGAGCTAGTCTATCAACCCAAGCATGCCAGGCCGACAAATTTGACCCTAGAACAAAGAGCCGGAATAAATACCGCAAAATATATGGTCCGACGTTTCTACAGTTCCGCCAATCTGTTGTGCTGGATTGGTAATTTTTTTTATCGACCTTGAAAGGAGCAGGGCTAAGCTCGCCTCGGTGGGATTTGAGCTCAGAGTATAGAGAGTCGGAACTAATACAACGAGCATTCTTTCCAACCCTTAAATGACTCATAGAGACTTAACAAGCCAATGGGTTATGAGACATACAATTACCGATTTAGTGCTCCAATTACCCGATGAAGTATGACATTCGTTTTTCAGTCGTCATTATATGTAGAATTCTGACAAAATTATTTGAAAACCAATATTGAAAAAGTAAAATAACAAACCCAAAAGGAAAGGGTGATAGCTTCTAACAATACAATGAGGAAAGTTGAATAACTTTTACATATTTTGGGCTCATTCGGTAATCTAAATGGTAGGATGTACACAAACTCACATTTCTTAATCGTTTGATGATTTAAAAAAAGTTTATGGTCGATTGAGTAAGACGACAACTTAAAAGGAGTCGTTTGAGGTCAGATAGAATGTTTTGGTAGCATTTGTTCCTTTTCCCTGCACTCTGAGTTCGAGTCAGTCAAGGCCAACTTTAGTTTTATCACTTTGGAGTCAATGAATAAAATACCAAGTTCTTCATTAGTGCAGCGTACGAGCCAAGCATTTGGTACTAGTGAAGGAAGATTCTGCTCTCTCTCTCTTTCTCTCTCTCTCTCTCTCTCGCTCACCCACTCTTTTATGAACAGTAATATAGATTTTGTGAAAATAAAATAAGATTATAGGCAGCGAAGAACCATATTTGTGGTCTTCCACAAAATTTCCTTAAGTACATAATATTTGGCAAAGAAATCACGAAGGAATCGTTCTTCAATTTGATGGCACAAGGAATGAAAGATGGTCAATTTTAAGCAGTATGTGGTTCGTATTTTAAGCAGTATGTGATTGGCAATTATCTTAATTTCTCCGAATACAATAGATAAATGTCAAACTCATCTCCAGAACTATCTTAATTATTATTACCGTACTTACTCGTATATGTGTCACATTCCTAATTTAATATTAACTCTTGGCACAAATTTGTCTTCTTTCGTAGTTTTAGCTTTGTCCCGACTATAACTTGTACCCCAGTTTTTTTTTTCTTTTTCAGTTAAAATCAAGTATAAACTAGTGCGAAAAATACAAGAGAAAATACATTTGTCTCGTCATTTAATTAGCTACCGAATCTTGTCATGCTAAACTAATTAGAAATATATACTAAACTGACATTGCATGCATAAATGACTGACGTTGTCAATATTCAAACAGAATATCATTACGTTATTAAAATACTAGAAGGACATTCGGTCTTTTGCAAGATCATATCTAAATAGATAATGATTGCTTAATTAGGTCAAATGAATAAAGAATCGTGACTAGGGAGTCAAAGCAAAGTTTGCAATGTGAGATATGTCAAAGAAAAAAACAGAGGTAAAATGAAAACAATAATAAAGGACGGGAATATAATACGCACATGACATTACATACAGACATATATACATCTATACAAAGATAAATACCATACATATACGAATATGTACTCATACATACATTCATGCATACATACATATATACACACATACATGCATAAAATATATATTATATTATATATTTATATGTATGCATATTATATATGATATATATGTATATATATATATATATATATATATATATATATATATATATATATATATATATATATATATACATAGATAGATAAATAGATAGATAGATAGATAGATAGATAGATAGATAGATAGATAGATAGATAGATAGATAGATAAAACTTACTTGGAAACGGATGCATGGCGTTCAGTCCCACTGCGTGACACCTTGGGCAAGTGTCTTCTACTATAGCCTCGGGCTGACTAAAGCCTTGTGAGTGGATTTGGTAGATGGAAACTGAAAGCCCGTCGTATATATGTATGTATATATATATATATATATATATATATATATATATATATATATATATATGTATGCATGTGTATATGTTGTGTATCTGTGTTTGTCCCCCTAACATCGCTTGACAACCGACGCTGGTGTGTAACTTAGCGGTTCGGCAAAAGATACCGATAGAATAAGTACTAGGCTTACAAAGAATAAGTCCTGAGGTCGATTTGATTCGACTAAAGACGGTGCTCCAGCATGGCCGCAGTCAAATGACTGAAACAAGTAAAAGAATAGAAGAATATTTTGGAATGTACATATACAATAAACAGATTTTTGCATTTCTCCACTTCTTCCAAAGGGATATATGAAAAAAGTCAAGGCAGATATCGAAGTCCATCATGTCCAATTCATCACACCACCCAAACAGTCTTGCAAAAGTGTAGACGGGAAAACCTTCAACATCAGCCTAGAATTAGATATTTAGCGCTTTTGGCGGTCCCACAAAGACTTGATAGTGTTTCAGTTACCCCGATGCACAGTTGCAACAAGACCCAATGAACGGTGGTGTTCTAGGGCTAGATATTGTTGTTGCTCCCTCTGCTGTGGACTGCCATTTTTCTCTTCTGAGTTTTTCAAGATCTTTAGGTATGAAGCCCTCAAGTGGGTCGTACTGTCACAAGTATAGCAACTGGAGTATCTGTCCAACACCACTAGTCGATTTTTCCCTTTATGCCTCCACAGTTCTATTGTTTTCGAAGATCATTAGGACTAGCATGTCCTACAGACCCCATCCGACCAGATGTTACTACTTGTCACATCCACTCTGACACCTGTCCGTATTGTGCGATAAAGGTATGGACGAATGAAGGACCAACATCACTACCAATATCTCCAACTGTGGTCTTGTATTTCGTGTATTTCGTGTATCTATATATTGCGGCTTGTGTCGCAATATATGGATACTCGAGATACAAATCGGATGCACCAATTCTACTTGTCGCCTCAATTCATTCTCGAGTTCAAAGATCAGTCATACAGGATCAATTGTCCTGTTCCAGATGGTGGAACAGTTATCACTCCAATACATCAAGCAGAGCTTCTAGCTGTTCTTTTGTGGGTATGTGGAAATCTTTTTCTTTTTTTTCTTTTGAAAGAGTTCCTCAAGCAAGAAAGCATTGTCTCTTGTGGCACATAAGATATCCTTTACACGTATTATTTTCTGGAACCGACCTACGTTCAGAGATTCTTTCTAGTTCACAACGCGAGTAATGCTATTGTTAGAATATTGGATAGCGTCATTTTATGTATCAAGTTGCGAATGATACTTGATACATGAGTATCTGCATTTTCGTTTCTGCATTTTCTTCCATTTTCTTTTCTGATAATTGTTTTTAATCTGTTAAATCTATTTGAGGCAAGGTGTATATGTTGTTACCTCAGTAGACACAATACTTATAAATACTTTTGAAAATAGCCAACGCTGCCTTTATTCCCACCAGGCTTGATAAAATAAGGTGTTAGTCAAGTCGATTCAACCGGATAACCCGTACTTCAGATTTCGGACCTTGTAACTATATTGGTTTCAAATTTTAGCAAAAGGCCTGCGATTTCGGGGATTGGGCAAAGTCGATTAAATCGAACTCAGTGCTCAACTAGTACTTATTTTATTGACTCTGAAAAGATGAAAAGCAAAGTCGACCCCAGCAGCATTTGAACTCAGAACGTAAAGATGGGCGAAATGCTGCTAAGCCTTTTGCTCGGCGTGCTGACTATTCCTGCAAGCTCGTCGCCTTAGGCCTTGTATCTATATTAGAAACAATTAGAATTATACGTCTCTGATATTAGAATTATACATCTCCGTGGGGTTATAGCAATATGCAATTGAAAATATTCTAGATAACTAACAAGCTGTACTTAGGGAATACTATATTAATTGCCAAGACTTCCAGAGAATTCCTGACGGATCCAAACTTTTAAACAAGTGTGTTAGTAGTATTGGTTTGAACACCGACATTAATTCTTAAGAAAGACTCCATCTTACCTAAAATAATTACACTCAAAATTAAGCTACAGCAGAATATTGAAAACTGCAATGCTTGCAACTACCAAACATCTGAGGCAACTACTTAATATCCGAAATCTTCAACCTTGATGAAAAGAGAACTTTTCATCTTCCCACACTGTGTAAACAAATAGTAAAATAAAAATAGAGATGAAATATTAATGATAATAATGATGACAGTAATGATAGGAGCAATAGAGAGTATGGAAGTAATTGTGTTGAATAGGATTATCATCATCATCATCATCAGCATCATCATCATCATCATTATTATTATTATTGGTGTTGTTGTTGGTGTGTGGTTGCTTTATTATTTGTATTGTCGTTTCTGTTGTGATTGTTATTGCTATAGTTTTTTTTTTTATTTGCCATTATTAAACTCTTGATGAAAATTATAAATTAAAATCAAATGTAAATATAAACTAAAGAAAAATATGCAAATTTAAGAGAAACAAACTTCTGAAATGTGATCTAACTGAAGATAAACATAAAATATGTAAATGAATAAATAAAATTCAAGCAAAAATGTATATTATTAAATGGATGAGTTAAATTATGAATGAAATATTTATAGAATATAAATTTTTTTATGAAAATATAAATAACATACAAAACGTACATTAATACTATACTTTGTTGCCAAGCTCAGCCATTTTTGGTAATACATCTAGGAGGTGAGACTGTCTACACCACTTTTGTTTACCTCTCCAAAAAGAATTTTATATGAATTCCATAAAGTTTGAAGCAGAAAAGGCAATGTGTTCTTGGAGTCTTCAGCTGTGTCAGCTACACTAGAACATCGAAACACAACAGGAGACAAAGCACTGTGCAAGAGTATGAAAGATCTAAATTGGATATGTATGGTTACTTGGGTCAACTTGGTTACTTGTTTCATAGGGTGTAATTTGAGGGAGATTAGACTGTCTTTGCAAGTTCAATGACCTTTAGAGATTAGAGATTCTTATCGTGGTCGAATAAGGTCACGACTGGAATGCTTTTGATCGTAAGTCTGCTCAACCAGGGTTGAAATGAGATGAAACATCAGTAACAACTAGATATGTACGGCTTGTCTCTAGTTGGCAGAATAATCCGCTAGCAGGTCCAAGCTAAACATAGCTTTATACATACATGTTGCGTCAGCTATTTGAGAACAAAATTTTAGTCTAAGTAAAACAAAAATATTTATTAGAAAAACCAATATATTTTTATGGAATCTGGTACACATATTTTTACATATTTTTACACATGTTCCTATATGCACATAGTAAAATTATATTCAATAAAACCTCCATCAGCCTCGATTACAGCTTAGATACGGCTTTTGAAACGGCCAAATGCGTTGATATGGTAATCTTTATTCATGTTGGCCATAACGTCTTTATTAGCAGACACCAACATGTTTTTGGTATTATGGGCATGTTTGTTGGTTTCTCTCTCAATAACACCCCAGACGTAGAAGTCATGGGCTTTTAAATAGGGAGAGCTAGGAGGCCAAATTTTAGGGATAACAAGATCATGAAAATTTTAGCCATCCACTCCTGGATCGTGCAGGCTGTGTGAAAGGAAAGAACTGAGCCTTGTTAGAATACGTACGGTCTGCTGCGAGCAACTCTCTCGATCCAGGTCTTGACAACAATCTTCATTGTTTCGATATAGATGACTGCATTGACCCTAAGACCGTGTAGGGAAAAGTGAGTCGGGATGGCATGGCCCTCATTGCCTACAGCCTCCAAGACCGTCATAGTGCATAACATTGGAGCTATTTGTCATTCTTCCAGTTCACTTTTTGATGTTGGATAAAATTCTTCTCATCTGAGAAGAAGCAGAGCTTGTCGTTGAGAGTCCTTGAGTTTGTTTAGCGAGCAGCAAGTACTTTGAACGGATTACACAGATCTCCTGGGTCTTATCGGACATGAGCTGCTCTCTTCACCTACCATAGGATATATTCCTTTGTCTTCGTGCACCGCATCGTTGACTTCGACACATGGAGATGACAGGCAATAGATTTTCGTTGATGATGCCCTAGGCTTACTGATTTCTTAAAGCCTGGTACTTATTCTATCGGTGTCTTTTGCCGAATCGCTAGGTTACGGAAACGGAAACACATCAGTAGCAGTCGTCAGTTGGTGGTGGAAGAAAACACAAAGACAAACAGACACATACACTCATACACACACACACACACACACACACACACACACATGCACATACACACACATACACACACACACACTCATGTGTATATGTGTATATGTGCGTGTGTATGTGTGTGTTTGAATAAAACATTTCATTTTCGCAGCTATAATACCTTTGATCATTAGTCTGCTCGATCAGGGCTACCCTGGGACTAAACAACAACAACAACAACAACATACAACAACATACAACAACAACTACAACATACAACAACAAGCCTATATGAAAGTAAAATAACCAAGAAACAATATGAAAATGACGCTTGGTATACCTTGAAAATTGACTTAGTTCAGAGCAGAGAGAATAGAGCAAAAGAAGGTAGACTTTAATAACGATGCCTTAATTAAGCAGGAAGTGTAAAGCCAAACGAAACACTTGAGTTTCTCGACCAGAAGGTATTTTAGGAACTCAGCTATACCGCAGCTCGCTTAAAAACAATAATTTACACAGCACGTTTGCACACAGACACAAATAAATTGCACGTGTGCAGCACATGTCTACTAACCACAAGCTAACATTTTCAAATAAACGTGAATAAATGCAAATATATGTACATAGATGCACATATATAAATACATGCACAGACACACTCTCTCTCTCACACACACACAAATAGAGTCAGACATGTTATTGTGAATCGGGTTGCGCTACAAGTAGCGCATTAAGCTACTTTTCAGGACAACGCGTTTTTTTCTTTTCTGTTCTTTGTTTTGGCTTTGTTTGTAGTTTGGAATAATTGATACTACATTTTGGGCTATTTTAAGTCGTGGGCTACAACACGCTACTTCTCTATTTTATTTGAAAATTTTGGCCAATAAGTAAAATGTATGAAGGAAGGAAATGTAAACTGCTTTGTTATATTCTTAAATACTTTTTAGACGGCGAGCTGGCAAAATGGTTATCGGTATTTCGTCCGTCTTCACGTTCTGAGTTCAAATGCTGTCTTTTATCCTTTTGGAGTCGATAAAGTAAGTACCAGTTGAACACTGGAATCAATGTAATCAACTAGACACCCCAACATCCAAAAACATCCTAGCCTTATATCGAAATTTGAAACCAATATTCTTAAATACTTTGGTTCATATTGTATTTCAGTTCTTCTTTACGGTTCATCAGTATGAACCCTGACAAAAAAGATAGACAGCAAGCTTGATGGGACTTACACAACTAGGTTGCGTGCTGTTCTGAACAAATCATGGAAACAACGAATGATGAGTTTTATAGAAATATCCTTCTCGAGTGATACCGACTCATAAGGGTCAGTTTCTCGGTTCCATGGAGTATATATTCCTTACCTGGACGGGATGCTGATCTGTTGCAGGATTACTCATTTTTGCCAGCTGAATGGACTGGAGCAACATGAAATGAAGTGTTTCGCTCAAGAATACAACGCGTCATCCGGTCCCGGGATCGAAACCACAATCTTACGATCATGTGTCCAACACTCTAACCACTAAACCACGCGCCTCCATTTATGTAAATATTCCCAACGTATCATCAACCATTCGAGAGCAGAGGACAAGACATACTGGCAATTGTTGTCAAAGCAAAGCTGAATTAATGAATGAGCTCCTTTTGTGGATCCCAAGCCATGGAAAATCTCATGTTGGATGATCCAGAATGACGTACATTGATCGACTTTTTTGTGATGCCAAGTTACAAATAGAAAAGCTAAAAAATATCATGAAAGATAGTAACGCTGGGAGAGAAAGAGTGGGTTTGGTCCAGACAAGCCATCCGAAATTATTTAAAGATATATTGTATTCTAAGCACACAATTTTGGGAAAACAAATTGCAGGTGTTCTACAATCATTACAGGATTAAATTGCTTAATGCAGAAATTTGTCAATGCTGTTTATAAAAGTAATGTATGATTTGAAAGAAGTCAGTAGCGTGAAATTCGACGAACTTATACTTCACATTGAAAACTATTGCCTTCCTTATTGATAGTTTATTGCATGTTACATCCTACAATAGCTACTACAGCGCTACCGGGCTATATTACATAGACTGAACAAATACTTCGGGTATTTATACACATGTATATTCATATGTCTAAATATTTCCTCCCTCATAAATTCAATCTAAAATTTGAAAATTAATGTTAAACACAAATTATTTCAGTATTTATAAGTAATTGATATATTGTGATGATATTTCTATATATTAGAAATTAAATGAATTCAGGATTGAAACACTAGCGGGGAGGCTCTGTTTGTAACTCATTTTGTCTTTAGAGATATGTTTCGCTGGAATTGTTGTGACGTGTTTATTAATAAATTTGTTGTTGTTGACACTCCGTCGCTTACGACGTTGAGGGTTCCAGTTGATCCGATCAACGGAACAGCCTGCTCGTGAAATTAACGTGCAAGTGGCTGAGCACTCCACAGCCACGTGTACCCTTAACGTAGTTCTCGGGGATATTCAGCGTGACACAGTGTGACAAGGCTGACCCTTTAAATTACAGGCACAACAGAAACAGGAAGTAAGAGTGAGAGAAAGTTGTGGTGAAAGAGTACAGCAGGGTTCGCCACCATCCCCTGCCGGAGCCTCGTGGAGCTTTTAGGTGTTTTCGCTCAATAAACACTCACAACACCCGGTCTGGGAATCGAAACCGCGATCCTATGACCGCGAGTACACTGCCCTAGCCACTGGGCCATTGCGCCTCCACATTAATAAATTTATACGAGCGCTATTACCTTACAAATAGCAAGGTGATCAAGTTCTTTCATTGTATCCAGCTTTATTTAAAGCGGTAGGATGTAAATTGAGATGTACATAACTGCTACTTCTGGCATGTCGAACGACTACATTGTGACTACGTGGCATTAATGAAGTGAAGCGAAAATTGTTGGTGACAGCTATCCATTCACGTGACGCAAATATGAGCAATCTAAGTATTTTTAAGTAAAACTCGATTATTCCAAAACTTTTCCCATTTATACAATGAGCAACTAATGAAAAACAATAAAATTTTCAACAATCTTGTTAACGAATTCTCAATTTTCAAACAGGATGAGAGAAATGAATCAATGGAAATATAATTATTTTGCAAAGTAAGCAATGCTGAAATACTAGTTCACAAAATTGATTTAACAAATAGCTAATATATCGTGGCACTCCGTCGGTTGCGAAGACGAGGGTTCCAGTTGATCTGATCAACGTAGCAGCCTGCGCGTGAAATTAACGTGCAAGTGGCTGAGCACTCCACAGACACGTGTACCCTTAATGTGTTGTTCTCAGGGAGATTCAGCGTGACACAGAGTGTGACAAGGCTGGCCTTTTGAAATACAGGTACAACAGAAACAGGAAGAAAGAGCGAGGGAAGCGTACAGCAGGGTTCGCCACCACCCCCTGCCGGAGCCTCGTAGAGATTTAAATGGTTTCGCTCAATAAACATTCACAACGCCTGGTCTGGGAATGGAAACCGCGATCCTACGACCGCGAGTCCACTGCCCTAACCACTGGGCTATTGTGCCTCCATGCTAATATGTAACTTTGATAACTTTGATAGGTTTCGGCCAGTATAGGCCCAGGCCACGTCTAACTCAATGGCACCACCTGGTGAAGTCTTTTAGTCATATATGGGGCACCATAGCTCACTCTATCAAAGTGTTGTTATTGTTGGAGACATATCCGGGTGTAAGAGGGTGGTCCGGGATCTTTTGAAGAAATTTGTCCAGTGAACATTTGAATTTTATGGGATCCGTTTCTGTTTTGACGTATTTTGGTATGGTATTAAATATATATATATATATATATATATATATATATATATATATATATATATATATATATATATATATATAAACATAATTAAGGGATCAGCAACAGTTGCTTCACTACATACCGAAGTTCAGAAATAGCAGCTAAAATGCTGAAACTTGTAACTCACAAAGGCAAAACAAGAAGAAAAACAACGAAAACTAACCAGTCGTAGTTAATCATAGACGCGTTTCTGGCTTAGGAGCGATAAACCCTCCATTTCCTCATCAGGATGATATTCCAGTTGCAAATTCGACGATGCTAGCAATTATGCATGCATGACCGAGCGAACATCATGCATCGGCACAACTTGAAACCATCTCCGAACCTACATAGGCCAGCCAGTCCATTATCCCTCCTCAAGAATTACCATGTGCGTCACAAGCAATACCGCAGAAAATCTGCGGTTTACTATCAGGGAGTGAATAATTATTACAATTAAAAGGGTAAAGGCTTATCAATTTATTAATTTATTAATAAATTAACAATTAATAATTTTTACCAAGCCCTTCGGTATGTAAACACCATTATCGGTGAGGAACTTATTTAAAAGTACATATACATTTATAAACATAATTAAGGGATCAGCAACAGTTGCTTCATATGTGTGTGTGTGTATATATATATATATATATATATATATATATATATATATATATATATATATATATATATACACACACACACACATAAATATTAGATAAATCGTTGGCGATTTTTTTCCCTCCGTCTTTCTTTTCTGTTGGACTTTCCTCTGTCTCCTGTTTCTGAAGAAGAGCTAATACTTTGCATGTACCACGTCCACGCGTTGTTGTTTTTTCTTGTTGTTTTTCTTCGTTTTCTTTTTGTTAACAATATATATATATATATATATATATATATATATAATAAATATATAAACAGTGTAATAAGCATAAATTCCCAACAAACTACCAATGTAGTTCATTTTTCCAAAATCACAAAATTGAAACTTCGGTTACCAGTATTTATCGTTTATTATGCAAGTATTCGTAGTAGTAGCAATTATTTAGGATAACTTATTAATAAAGAAATTTGTTCGTCAACAACTACACTTGGTTTGAAACTCCATGGAACAAAAGGAAACGCACTGATAAAAAACTGCAATTGCTCCACCCTTATATGACAATGAAATAAAATACAAGTTTTATGCTTATTTCATGTTACAAAAACTACAGCTAAAGTCTTGCATAAAATCGTGAGAAAGTTCTTGAGTGATGTGGGAATTAAACTTTAAAGTACAACCATAAACAAGAAACTAAATCTCACAATGTAAAACTAATTTTATTTCATGCACTCGATACTACGTCCCGTTGAAACAATGCTACACAACCTAGTTAAAGTTTGTTGACATCTGGAGTTATGCCGACTCATAAGGGTCGGTTTCCCGTTTGCCATGGCGTATAAGTTCTCCACCTGGATAGGACGCCGGTCCATCGCAAGTTTACTCATTTTTGCCACCTGTGTGGACTGCAGATACGGCTACTTTGAGTAACTTGTTTTCTCCCAACCATAATCTAATTGATATTTGTGAATTTTTAAAATGCTTTTATATTTGGATGGGATATTATGTTTTCTTTTCGTTTTATGCAAATTGTCAAAATTAGCCAGAACACCCTGTGTATATATATATAAAAATGTACATACATACACGTACAAACACACAAGCACATGTAGCTATCAGACAAGAGAACTCGAGCGATAGACAGACAGACAGACAGGCAGACGGATAGATAGATAGATAGATAGATAGATAGATAGATAGATAGATAGATAGATAGATAGATAGATAAGCAGATAGGTAGATAGATTGATAGATAGATAGGTACATATACATATATGTATGTGAATGTGAGTACACAAATACATAGATATTTGTGTCTGTATGTGTGTATGTGTGATGGCATGTATGTGTGTTATATGCGTGTGTGTTTAACTGTAAGCGATTATACGGTTATATTAATATTTACATATGTATATTCATATATATATACATATGCATACATGTCATGTAGGGTCCTTTTCCAGGACGCTACCCGACAGTAAATTGGTGTATTGATAAATAAAGAAAACACACACATTACGCATGTGCCACCGATAATGTTTACATTATCAGAACTCCTTTTAATTCCAAATTGTATAAGGTTCATAGACAACAGGTTGACCCTTGCAACTTACGAGTGGTATCCAAGAGATCGTAAAAGGCCACATGGACAATGGAAAGATGATTTAGTTAAGCAATTTGGGTCAAGATGGAAAAGAATAGCACGATTCAGTAAATTGGAAGTGCATTGTGACCAGTGATGTATAACAGGCATCTGATGGTCCGGTTGATACTGTGAGACTGTGACATATTCATATAGAAAACACAGTCACGTTAAAATATATATCATCATTTCTTCGACTAAAGGCAGTGCTCCAGCATGGCCGCAGTCAAATGACTGAAACAAGTAAAAGAATAAAAGAATTAAAAAATAAAAGAATATATATATATATATATATATATATATATATATATATATATATATATATATATATATATATATATATATATATATATATGTATGTATGTATGTATGTATGTATGTATGTATGTATGTATATATATATATATATATATATATATAAAGCACCAACCGATCGTGGACGTTGCCAGCCTCCCTCGGCCCTTGTGCTGGTGGCACGTAAAAAGCACCCACTACACTCACGGAGTGGTTGGCGTAAGGAAGAGCATCCAGCTGTAGAAACACTGCCAGATCGGACTGGAGCCTGGTGCAGCCTCCTGGCTTCCCAGACCCCGGTTGAACCGTCCAACCCATGCTAGCATGGAAAACGGACATTAAACGATGATGATATATACATACTTCTAATATAAGAATAAAATTCTTATTAAAAACCAATTTTATCAGTGGCCAGTATATGAAAAATGGGCATAACTGTATTTTTATGAATTTCTGTTAACTCGCTTTCCTCGTTTCGGCACATGGTGTAATAATACAAGTGGAAATATTTTATGCGATTAAACAATTTAGCGTCTATTTTAAAAGCAGCAAGCTGGCAGAAACGTTAGCACATCGGGTGAAATGCTTAATAGTATTTCGTCTGTCTTTATATTCTGAGTTCAAATTACGCAGAGGTCGACTTTGCCTTTCATCCTTTTGGGGTCGATAAATTAAATACCAGTTGTGTACTGGGTCGGTCTAATCGACTGGCTCCTACCCCAAAATTTCGGGCCTTGTGCCTAGTGTAGAAAAGAATTTAGCGTCTACTTTTCAACATTACTGGCAAAGAAAAATGTTCTTTTTGCCCTTATTTTTAATTGTATAATCTTCACCTTAAAAAGTATTTCTCATATGCTGGCCACTGGTAAACTGTTTTTAATAAAATGTTATCCTTATATTAGAAATATATTAATACTCATTCACTTCGTGACTGTGTGCATTTCCTGACCGACTACACTTGTGCCGAGTCTTGCTACGGAATTTCCATTTGGGATATATTTGTGGTACTTAAATGTATTCATGACTTTGCATCTGCTTTTCCGCGAGTATGTCTTAGTATTTCATTTATTTTCGTTTTGGGTTCCTCGCCACTGAAGGAAGAATCTAGAAATCAGAACAGAAAACGGGGATAACTATATTTTGGGATTAATCCAGAAATCGGAACCGAAAAAAAAAAAAAAAGAAAAGAAAACGGGGATAACTATATTTTTATGA
>NC_142931.1:41760359-41790359 GCF_046866305.1 Octopus bimaculoides | reverse complement strand
ACACACACAAGCACACACATATATTCTTTTACTCTTTTATATGGTTCAGTCATAAGGCTGTGGCCATGCTGGGGCAATATATATATATATATATGTGTGTGTGTGTGTGTGTGTGTGTGTGTGTGTGTGTGTGTGTGTCTTTATGCCTTTATTTGTCTCCTCGCCACTGCTTGACAACCAGTAGGATGTGTTTACGTTCCTGTAAGTTAGCGGTTCGGCAAAAGAAAACTGATATAATAATTACTAGGCTTAAAAAGTAAGTACTGCGGTCGATTCGTTCGACTGAAGAATTCTTCAAGGCAGTGCTCCAGCATGGCCTTAGTCTGTTTATTGACTGAAACAAGTAAAAGATAAAGATAAAGGATCATAAATATTTTGTGATTGCTCCATCAAGAACAATGATTATTTTGAAGATGTACATTGTCGATGTTTTTGACAAATACTTATAGATACATCTCCATTTTCACAAGTGAAATTTTATTGCCTAAAATTTTGAATTCTTAAGTATTAAGCATTCCAAGACCAAAGAGATTCATTTGGCAATTTACATGTTTATTATACTTCGCGATCTGCTTCATGTCAGCCACGTGCTTATGAGCGAAACTACGTCGAGCAAATATCGCTTTAAGAATTCCTGCTGACGAAGTTAATATATGTGTATTATTTGGTGTACATCTCATCTCACAGAAGTGTTAAGTTTTGCCCATATACGTATTATATTTTGATTTATTACCAGTTGATTCTGCTTGCGTAATATGCTTTCATACATACATACATACATACATACATACATACATACGTACGTACGTGCATACATGCATACATACATACATACATACATACATACGTACATACATACACACACATCCATACATACATACGTACGTACGTACGTACATACATACACATACATACATACGTACATACACATACATACATACATACATACATACATACATACATACATACATACATATACACACATACATACATACATACATGCATGCATACATACATACACGCACGCACATATAAATACACACATAATACATACATACACATACATACATTCATACATAAGTGTGTGTGCGTGTGTGTGTGTTATATGTGTGCCTGTGTGTTTGTATGCACACAGATGCACGCACGCACGCATATACTTACATAGACACTCATGTACAGTCATATTTGTAAAACTGCGTGTGTTATGTGTTACATGTTTCGGTTCATCTCATCACACATGGAACTTTTCAAAAGTTGAATGTGTATATATGTCAAATCTCCAGCAAAGACATTAAAATAGATTAGTTTAAGCGAGAGAGAGAGAGAGAGAGAGAGAGAAAGAAAGAGAGAGAGAGAGAGAGAGAGACAAAATGAAAAAGAAATGGAAAAAGAGTTAACGATAGAGAAAAAGAACAAGAAAAAGCGAGACCGACAGAGAGAAAAGTTTGTAAAATAACTTACAGCAGATGCAAGCAAAACATTCACGATGAAATGCAAATAAGCAACTACAGCCCATATGCTATATAAACTGTATATTTAAAAAATAATTCAAACTCTGGCGCCCACCTCTTAGAATTGTTTTTCATTCTTGCCCTATGGCCAGAGGGTCCGGGATTGGCTTCCTAAGTCAGAAAATGGAATGGCATAGTCGATGTCGTAGTCACCAGAAGAATCTATTATCCCATTTAACCCTTCAAGGGAAGAATTTTTGGACGAATGCCGGAGAAAATTTGCCTTTCGTGATGTAATTACATTAAGAATGATACACAGATGGCTATTATATATATATATATATATATATATATATATATATATATATATATATATATATATATATATATATATATATATGTGTGTGTGTGTGTGTGTGTGTGTGTGTGTGTATGTATGTATGTATGTATGTATGTATGTATGTATGTATGTACGTATGTATATGTGTGTGTGTGTGTGTGTGTGTGTCTATTTATTTACCTATATTTATATATATATATGTCACTCGCCTCGCTCTCTCTTTATATATATGTGATTGTATATATATATATACATACATATATATATATATATATATATATATATATATATATATATACATATACATACTTACATACATACATATATATACATTTTATATGTATGTATGTATCTGTCTCTCTCTCTCTCTCTCTATATATATATATATATATATATATATATGTATATATATATATATATATATATATATATATATTTATATATATATATATATATATATATATATATATAAATATATATATATATACATACACACACACACACACACACACACATACATACACACATACATACAGGGTGCGATTGGTAAATTGTCGCCATTTTATATTTTTAATTTCGTGCATGCGCATTGTTTGTTCTTGATTTTGTTAACTACACAGTATAGTAGGGTCAGCTGGGCACCATCTGTGAGGAAAACAGCACCATGATGCAATTCAGTCTGTCAGAAATTTAGAAACGACATGCTATACGGCTTGGCATTCGCGCCGGAAGCTCCAATACGAACATTTCAGAGTGTTTAGGTGTCAATCTGAGGACAGTGCAGAGGATTCGGAAAGAGCTGGATGAGTCTAACGGGGATTATGAAGGTGTTTGGAGTGATCACTAGTGATAGCGACGTTATGTCTCCACTCATCTTCCCACACAGCCTTAGACTCAACACGGAGGCCTACATCGAGTGCCTGGAGGAGGTAGTCCTGCCCTAGGTCAAGAAGCTGGCTGGTGGAAGATCCTATGTCTGGCTACAGGACTCTGCACCATGCCACACAAGCAGGAGAACCCAGGCATGGCTGTCAGATAATTTCTGCGACCACATCACTCATAACATCTGGCCATCTTACTCCTCATACTGCAACCCCCTTGGTTATTATAAGTAGGGTGCTGTTGAGCGAGAGACCAACAAAGTTCCTTGTAACACCAAATATAAACTGAAGGCAAGGATTATGGCAGCATTTACCAAGGAGCCCGCGCAGAAGAATTGCAGGAGATTCCGAAGTCGTCTGGAGACCGTGGTTGAAGCCAATGGCAATTTTATTGAATAAATTTACTCTTTAGTATTTCAAGATATCTTTATGTAATTTTGGTAAATATATCTTTTAAAATAGACATCACTGTTATTTTCATTGCGTAATTTAGATAGTTTAGTCACTGCACGTGTTTACATACATATAGATACATACATGAAAATTTACGATAAACAGTAGCTTATGTATCATTTATTCTTATGTAGGGCCGGAGAAGAGAATCCTGTCGCGAAGTGTGTTTGAGGAAAGATGGAAGGCTGTGTTAAGAAAGGTGGGTGTTGGTAACCCTACTTAATCTGCATTGAGAAGAAGAAGAAAAGGAAAGGCGTAGCCGCTGGGCCTTTTAGGCAACCGGGCATAATCCCCTCCCAAAAGGGGGTAGGGAAAGACTATATAATATAAAATTCATCTTTTCATTAAAATGTTTAAATAAGGTTCATTCGAACTCGCATTAATTTCATTTGTATGTGTTGTCCTGTGCTGTATCATCTATATGTGACATTATTGTCTTAATAAAAAATTCAGCTAGCAAGCCATGCTACTCCAGACTGCTGATGAGCATTGACTCTGAAACTAGTCTCTGGATGCTGACTTTGCTGGGTGGAGGTGCTTATCTCTCCTTTGAAAACATAAGGACACAGAAAATGTGTCATGGCCAGCTGGAAACGGTGTTTCTTGGTGGGGTAAATAGCAGCATTCTTCCCTTTCATGGGACTGTCACATTAAGTTGACAACATGCCATCACTTTATCGTGCTGCAACTGTATCAATCTTTCTGGGAGATTTAGAAATGTAATATGTGTGTGTGTGTGTGTGTGTGTGTGTGTGTGTGTGTGTGTGTGTGTGTGTCTGTCTGTCTGTCTGTCTGTGTCTGTGTCTGTGTGTGTCTGTGTTTGTTCCCCACTATCGCTTGACAGTCGATGTTGGTGTGTTTACGTCCCCGTAACTTAGCGGTTAGGGCAAAAGCGCCCGATAGAATAAGTAATAGGCTTGCAAAGAATAAGTGCTGGGGTCGATTTGTTCGACTAAAGGCGGTGCTTCAGCATGGTCGCAGTTAAATGATTGAAACAAGTAAAAGAATAAAAGAAAACTTGCAGTAACTTCACGATTGGCCGACTTGTAGGGCTGTAAACACTGTTGTTGCTGATACTAGTTATATATGCCTAGACTAATCCTAAGGGTAGAGTTCGATGGAAGTTCCGTAGCGGGGCTTATATCAAAGGCATGAACGGAATGTACTTAAGATCATGTGAGACAGAGTGCTTACATATCAACATATTCTATGTACTAAAGCTAGACGTTCATGAAATTGATTATTAAGCATTCCCATTATCCCATTTTTTACATATTCATATTCATACATAGACATTCATATACACACGCACACATATACACATACATACACACACACACATACAGACGTTCTTTTATTCTTTTATTTGTTTCAGTCATTTGACTGCAGCCATACTGGAGCGATGCCCTCGAGGATTTTTTTTTAGTCGAAGAACGTAAACACACCAACATCCGTTGTCAAGTCACTGGTGTGTGTGGGGGGGGGGGCCTTCGAAGACTCATATTGTCGTTCAATGCTCGAAATGAGGAGTAGATGGACAGCCGACAACTGATGAAGGGTTGTTTTTTATGTTACTCGTCCTGTTTCCCATTTGTTTCTCTCGTTGTTTATGTACTCAACTCTTTTGTTTTCGTATTTCATGTTTACGGTTTGTGACGTCCTGTACCCGTATATGCATATATATATATATATATATATATATATATATATATATATATATATATATATATATATATATATATATATATATATATATATATATATATACGTATATATTTGTGTGTGTATGTGCGTACATATACATATATATATATATTATTTATATTATATACGTATATATATATATATATATATATATATATATATATATATGTGGGGGGGGGAGAATTTACGGAAAAAACAACAGACGAGGACTGGTGGTGTAAACAACAAAAGGATGTATTAATATATATATATATATATATATAGAGAGAGAGAGAGAGAGAGAGAGAGAGAGAGAGATACATACATACATACATACATACATACATACATACATACGTACATACGTACATACATACATACATACATACATACATACATGCATGCATGCACATACATATACACATACACATTCTTAGCCATAAAAAAAGCCTTCCAAGAAATATCTCGGGGGAGAAAAAAATAAATTCAAGAACAGTAGATTTGAGCTGCCTAAAATTAGTCAAGCATGAAGCAAAACACAAACAAAATCTTCAAAGGGATCAAATAATATACTTAAAATCAAATAAGAACGAATGGGTAAACATCTATGCACTTCTGCACCAATTTTAGTATAATCGTTCTTATCTCTTATTTTTTTCGGTCATTAGACCGCGGCCGCCTTGAAGAATTTTGAGTTGAATGTATCGACCCCAGAATTTTTTTTTTATATAGCTTGGTACTTATTCTATCGGGCGCTTTATGCCAGACCACTAAGTTACAGGGACGTAAACACACCAGCACCGGTTGTCAGGTGGACACAGAGACTCTCTCTCTTTGCCACACACACGTCGCGCGTGTTTACACACACGCCGCACGTACGCACACATACGTACGCACACACGTTCACACACACACACATACACGACGGGTTTCTTTCAGTTTCCGGCTACCAAACCCTCTCACAAGACACTTGCCCAAGATTTCTCGCAGTGAAAATGAACCCGGTACCATGTGGTTGAGAATCAAGCTTCTTACTACACAGCCACGCCTGCGTCTATAAAACCTAACTTTAGTACTGCAGCGTGTTGGCACTTATCCGTTCTTTCTAATTTGACCTTCAGTGTGCTTCTTTTATTTCCTTTGAAGTCTTTGTTTCACTCCGCGCACGACTGATTATTATTATTGAATTTCATTTCTGAAATATTTCTATGGAATTCTGTTTATGACAAGAATATTGTGCGCGCGTGTACATGTGTGTGAATGTCTATCTTCCTACCACCCACAGCTAGATGCCTATGCCCCGCCGCATAAATTCTTCTTCTTCTTCTTCTTCTTCTTCTTCTTCTTCTTCTATTACTGCTGTTGCTGCTGCTGCTGCTACTACTACTACTACTACTACTTTTTCTTCTTCTTCTTCTTCTTCTTCTTCTTTTTCTTCTTCTCAAACATCTTAGTTATGAATTAAGCACAACCTATTTTGTTTTGTCTTGGGAGATTCTTTACATCAATAGTAATAACACACCCGTAGGTTCAATTCCGTTTCTTTATTGTTACTAACAACAAAGAAGTGGAATTGAACCTGTGCGTGTGTTATTATTAATGGCGTAATGATTCCCCCAAGACACAACAGAATTTATTTCAACACACGAACTTGAATCAAGAATCTTGCAAACCAAATACAAAAATGAGGAACAACATAATGTTACATAAATTCATGTTCTGCCTACATGACATTCATTTTGCTTCATCCACAGAACGAACTTATGCATGTAACTATTAGCAACAATGGAGCTCACATCTGATGAGGCTGATCCTCATCAAAAACTTCGAAGTCAACGTTTTCCATTGAGAATAAATCTCATGTTATTAACCTTACTATAACTGGAATCAACAAGACTTCCTCAAGCGTATCTGCTCTGCTGTTAACAGTACCTCAAATAAATTTAATTTTTCATCCAATTATGCAACTCTGGAAACATATGAATTATGGTTAATTCCAACCTTCTCTTTTGAGGATTGGCCTACAAATACTCTGAAGCCAGGAATTTACTCCTCAGCCTCAGTCAAAGCAGTAGTATAGATACTTTTCAACTCGTGCTGAACTGAGAGACAATAAAAGTGTTTTGAACCAAAACTCTTCTCACAGACCATGACACGGTACTCATTTTTCAACATCCTAAAATTAATCAGATTTAATCCATTGACCCCCAGCTAATCATTTGACATGGATCTGCATAAAGCTGGGATACGATTATACATGGACTATCGCTTCACTGGTCTTTCACATTCGCTTCCTCTGACACCACAGCGTCGTGGTAGTTATTTGAGTTTACAGCTTGTATCGTATGCTCAAGCCACACCTATAACAACTCGTAAGCAAGAATAAATGTAGACTCTGGAGAGAAAACCCTTAATTAGGAAAACAAAGAGCTGGTACCCCCACCTCAAATAAAAAACAACAAACAAACAAAAACTAGTAGCTAAAATACTGCCAATAACAGCAGCCTCTTTCGACAGAAATAACAACACTTGAATCAGAGGAAAATATTTCCAAAATAGTATGGCCATCATTAAATACTCAAAGAGTCTTTGAGGAAGATCGAGCTTTTGAAAAAAATTATACATAGCCCTAAAGTGCTGTGTTCTATTCATTTTGAAAAACAAGGATAGAGCCGTCGTTTCATCCACTGATTCACTGATTGCTGAAACAGCATTCTCCACAACAATGCAAAAGATATGGAAGCAGGAAACATTCAACCAAAGCAATACCACCCTCTTTTCGGTGATTTTGATGTGGTTGACTTAGTCTGCATTAATGAAGTGAATCCCTTATATACCCACCTACATGACATAACTTTCAGCACTCCGAACTTCATCGGAGAAAGTAATAAAATTAAGTACAACTCAGCAGCAGGCTTCGATAGGTTCCCTGCTACTGTCCTGAAAGTGTTGACATCTATTTGCATGTTCTAGTAAACCACTGGAGGAAATACGACTCCTCGTAGGCAGAGTCGTTAGAGTAATAGACGGAGTGCCTCGCTGTATTTGTTCCTACTCTCTGTATTCTTAAATTTGGTGGATTGGTGGAACTGTAAAAGAAGTCGAAACGGATGCCCTGCGTATTTTTCTGAATTTTTGTATTCTGGAGTTCAAATCCCACTATGCTAACGTTTCTGTTATTCGTTACTCGTAGACTTATTGGTTTCTCTTGCACAATTATCGATGAATTTTCATTCTTAAGCTTAAACTACAAATAAATGATAAGCTTAGCAATAGACAAATGTTGATAATCACTCAATGCATGCTGCAATATATGAATTAATAAATTATGTTTAAGAAAACTTGAATTTTGTTGTAAACGAATTCTTGTTTTAAAATAGTATTTGAAAGACATCGTTGCTAGTTTAAGGTCAGACTACGATAATTGAGTTAATGTACCATGTCTTCTCAACTATCAGGTACTCGGTTAATCTCGCTGTAAACAGGTGCAAAACTCATCGATAAATGTAAAATAAAAATTGTGTAGGTGTCGAATATTTTAATGAATGTGCTTTGTTGTTTGTTAGGGTCAAATTCTTCTATGAAGTGCCTCTACGATTCAGTAATATATGACAATCGGTTTATACTATTCAACAACTAGATAAATATTAAAAAAGGAGGGAGGTACAGAGAGAGAGAGAGAGAGAGAGAGAGAGAGAGAGAGAGAGAGAGAGAGAGAGAGAGAGAGAGAGAGAGAGAGAGAGTTGTATTTGTTGGTATATTAAAATTGTGAAGGAAAGGAAAAGACGAAAAAAAAAATCCATTAAAAAGTCTTCATTTATGCCACTTTGCTGCAAAATCTGCAATTTAATTTCTATGTATTTATTTATTTAGCTGTGATGTAAACATGAATAACAGCAGGACTTGTGCTGGAATTCTGCTCCGAAGTCCTCTTAATTTATTCTTTACAAATTACAACTATCCAAGATTTGTTTAGTACTTGTCTCTCCTTGCCAAACCCACAGGCATAATCTCAAAATAATATGCCATGTGCGTAGGATAAAAATAAAAAAGAAACAGAGGGAAAAAATTAAAAAAGTAACTGTTTTCATTTTATTGGCCGAAATATAAAAATATATATACGTGTAATTTCTTTGCCAAATTCATTAAAATGCCATAAGTTGCTTTGATGTCATTTTAGATTCTAAGTAATATGCTGAGTAAAATTAATGCCATTATTCTTATATATTTTTACTATTTTTTATTCATTCTCTTTTTATTTACCACTGTTTACTCAGAAGTGTCACACATATTTTTGAAACAATAAGTTGTTGACAGATAGTTCTTCCTTTGGAATGGGTACAAGTCTACCGAGGTTTCATTTATTTTTTTTATACTTATCCTGGATGGATTTGAGCTCAGTATTTCAGGCTGATGAAGAATTTATCAATTAGAATGTACTTCCACTGTTTATACCACTAAACTTCGTCTACTCGTGGTATCTATTTACAGCTGAATTAGACTTGCTAACGAATGTTTAGAATTTTCTTTAACGGGAGATAAGCTCATAACAGAGACTTGATATGAACTGCTGACCCTTTGGTTGGATCCTATTTGCTTATCTGGCCGGAACTCTCATTATATCATTAAAAATTATTTTAGTTACATAAAAATAAATTTGGTTAAACATAGACTAGTGATGATGAGTTAAGCGTTTTAAAAATGCTAATTATTAATATACAATTGTTTTATGAAATTTATGAACAATTATTTAATTTCTATTTACAGAAATTAGTTGAATTGAGGAAATACAGCAAATATTATTTTTAATTATAAAATACAGAATTCTTATGACCTTGACAAGGAGGAGAATAAACAAAAGAAAAAACAACATACACATCCAATAAATGATAGAAAATGACTAAATAAATTTGTCTAAGCTGAATTCTTCTCAGAACAACATATTTTCCCCATTTACCTCCCACTTCCTCTCTCCTCTCCTCCGCCTCTTCTTTCTCTCTCTCTCTCTCATTCACACACATACACACATGTATTGGCACACATTCAGTTACTTTTTACCGTCTCCCTTTCTTCCTCAAACAAAACAAAACATGAATGCATTAGGCTTTGGAAAACGACGCAAACGTCATAAACCGGAAGTTAATTGTGTAACTCTTAACGAAACATATGTCGATTCTATATAAGGAAATATGTTTCCCCCAAATATTTAAAACTATTTTTTTGTTCGCCCCCGAATCTTACTATACATAAATTATGCCCCCCGTCAACTTCTAGCTTCATATTGCTTGTCAGTTTTAACAGACGATTGACTCAACTTGCGATCCTCACTAAGAAGACTGAAAAAAATCTCTAAACAACTTGGATGAACCTTTGTTCATATTCTCAGAAAATGAAACCATACACATCAATTGCCCATACTATTTTTCTACTACTTGCTGTAAGTGAAATTCATTCTTTATTTTTCTTTCGTTTCTTTTTTTTTTCCTTCCTGTTCTTATCCATTCATTTAGAAGTTTTATTTCTTCACTTAGATATTTTGACTAAAGCAAAACAAATGTTGCAAACATATGCCTTTCACTCCATTGTATTTTTCTTTTATTTTCGGATTGTGTACAATACAAAGTATGAAAATATCGCATCGTATTTTTACGACCTCGTCACTCACAATCGTGCTGCGGTGAAATGTTATTCAGTCACTGAGTCATTGAACTCTGGCGAAAGAACTTTGACACAAATGCTGTTGGTGGAAACAATAATAATAAAGCATGATGGCATGAGAATATTTTAACTGGCGATATTTTCTAAGATGCAACTAATTTAATTTCAATACACAATCTCAGATTAAATCTTTTGCTGAACAGGCAAAAGACAATTTGTTAAATTTTACTTAGCAAATTTCTCACATTTAACATTACCTGAAGAATCTAAACACATTTTCACATTATTGCTACCATATAGAAAATGAATGAATTCGAACACTTTCTCCTCCTATAATTCGTCGTTACTTTAACTTTTCGCCTAGTAGATACTTACACTTATACACAGGTATAATTATAAATAGAAGTAACTGAATATTATTTCCTTTCGTCATTCTTTCCTTTCTTCTCTTTATTGTATATGTCTTCAGTTCTACTGTATTTGGGTGGGCACACGCCTTACATTTTTCTCCAGTTTTGGTGCTTAATTTTCTTGCCAAATATAGGTACTCCAATAACAGAACTCAGATATAGAGAAAGAGAGAGACTATTGAGCCTCCCAATTTAGTTGCTTTTTTAAAACTTTTTTATACAGTAATACTCATTAAATTGCTTAGCTGACGATGGTCTGCAACGATATATATCAGATTGGAAAGTCTTTAAAGGCATCATGTTATGTATTCTTTCTTTCATTCTGTTACTTGTTTTAATCATTGGAGTGCAGCCATGCTGGGGCATTACCTTAAAGGATTCAGTCGATCAAGTCAAGTCGATCCCAATACTTATTTTTTAAAGATCTTGCCCTTACTTTATCGGTGTCTTTTTACCGAACCGCTAAGTTACAGAGACGTAAACAAAATAACACCAGTTATCATGTGGTGATACGCAGAAACACGCATGTACACGCACTCCTACACATACGCACGCACACACACACACACACACACACACACACACACACACACACACATACTATATATATATATATATATATATATATATATGACAAGATGCCACACAGTTTCTGTCTACCAAGTTAATTTCACTCATAAGGTATTGGTCAGTTCGGGGTTATAGTAGAAGACATATGCCCGTGATGCCGTGCAGTGTGACTGAACACGAAATTACATGGTCGGGTAGCAAACTTCTTAACCACACAGCATATCTGTGCAGATATAAATCATAACAGAAACATAAACGCTGTTTTCGTGACGTGGCCGAAATGCGCCTGGCGTTCTCGATGGTCAATGCTGGGACGAATTTTCGTCTTCCTCTGATATTTATTGTATTTTTAACACAGCACGTCTATGACAGATGCTATCTCAAGACAAATACTGCAGTAACTGGCCCATCAACAGTGTGTATACATTAAGTATGATACAAGGATGGCTACTGAAATAAAGAATATTGTTTTTAGTTTCAGACAAGACTGCACATTAGGGAATGAATAAGAATATTTCTTCTCAGCTCGAAAAGCTGATCTCCGTTTAATCTCACATCACATTAAGACACACCATTTTTGTTTTTATTCGGATTAAATATTTCAGGATATATGCGGTAGCGGTTTCTTGTTGCTTTTTGGCCAGTCAAATATTTTGGGTGTTCTTTAAACTAATTAACTAGTTGCTAATTAAACAGTATCTTCTCTCTAGTCACAGCAAGATGTGTTAAACAATCGAATGCTAATTCTTATTTGGGCGATATTAGGTGGCGAGCTGGCAGAACCTTTTGTACGCTGAACAAAATGCTTAATAGCACTTCGTCCGTCTTTACATTCTGAATTCAAATTCTATCGAGGTCGACTTTGCCTTTTATCGTTTTAGGGTCGATAAAATAAGCACAAGTTGTAATATTGAGATCTTTTTCTCATAATAAGAAGGATTATTAAGGTAGCGAGCTGGCAGAATTGTTAGCGCACTGAACAAAACGCGTATCAGCATTTCTACTGGCTCTTTACATTCTGAGTTCAAATCCCGCTGAGATCAACTTTGCGTTGCATCCTTTATTCTAGGAGTCGATAAAACAAATATCAGTTGAGTACTGGGGTCGATGTTTTCGGCTTCAACCTCCCATCAAAATTAGAAGAATTGTTTTGACCTAGAACATATACAGTATTACAAATGACACGAATAGAACAGTCAGTCTTTCACTTAACAATAATGATCCTTTCTACACAACCTTAAATTTGGAGCGGGTAGGGCAAGTCGATTACATTGCTGTACTTATTTCATCAACTCTGAAAGGATGAAAGGCAAAATCGATTTCGGCGGAACCTAAACTCAGAATGTGATGGTAGGAGAAATGTCGGTCAACATTTTGTCTGGCGTGCTATCGATTCTACCAGCTCGCCGCCTTAATAATAATAATAATAATAATAATAATAATAATAATAATAATAATAATAATAATAACAATAATAAGAAATTAAGGCAAATAGACCAGATATAGTTGTCAAAGATCATGAAGAAAAAGATGCTTTCTAATTGATGTATCAATACCAGCAGATGACAACGTTTCTCTAAAAGAAATGGAAAAACTTTCAAAATACAAAGACCTGGAAATAGAGGTAACTCGAATGTGGAATCTAAAAACAGAAACAATTCCTATCATAATAGGTGCCTTAGGTATAATAAAAAAATAATCAGACAAATACATAACAAAAACACCAGGAGTTACAAATATATATAACATACAGAAAATTGCACTACTGGGCACTGCACACATCCTACGCAAAACACTTTCAATACAGTAACCATAAGAACACCACAGAAAACCACAGCACATACCCAAGGCGCACAGAGCTGCGCTCGGTAGTGAAGTGAAAGCACGTTATAAAAATAAGACTACTGAACAATAATAATAATAATAATAATAATGAATTCAAATTTTGCTACAAGGGCAACAATTTTGGGGAAGAGATGAGTCGATTACATCGACCCCAGTGTCCAACTGGTACTTATTTTAGCGACTCCGAAAGGATGAAAGGCAAAATCGACCTCGGCGAATTTGAACTTGGAACGTAGTGACGGGCGAAATATCGCTAAGCATTTCGTCTAGCGTGCTAATGATTCTGCTTGCTGCCTTAAATAACAACAGCAATAATAATAATAACAATAATAATAATAATAATAATAATAATAATAATAATAATAATAATAATAATAATGACAATAATGACAATAATAATAATAATAATGACAAAAATAATAATAATGACAATAATAATAATAATGACAATAATAATAATAATGACAATAATAATAATAATGATAACAATAATAATAATGACAATAATAATAATAATAACAACAGCAATAATAATGATAATAATAATAACAACACTAATAATAATAATAATAACAACAACGACAACAACAACAACAATAATAATAATAATAATAATAATAATTATAATAATAATAATAATAACAATGATAATAACAACTGAAATCCGAGGAAACTAATGCTAATCAATCCTAGAACAAAAATCACTTAATAAAATTCATATGTCGCAAGAAGGGATAAATTTTTGACGTTTCAAACAGGTTCCTTTCTTGAAGACATGCGAAATGTGTTGGATGGCTATATATTTGGTCAGTATTGAAAGATGTAATACATTGCATTCTTAAATACTCTCCAACTACTGACTAACTAAGGCACCAACTCATTTTTTCTTCTTTTTTTTTCACCCATATGGGCGAAGAAGAATAAATCAGTGTTAAGTAATTGAGGCACATTTCTTGCCCTAAAAATATTGAAACTAGTCAGGCGTATTTCATGTGACAAATAAAGGTACATAACCGCCCACGACCTACAACTTGATTATCTTGAGCAGGGGTAAAGAATTCATAGAACACATTCAGTTTTGGCACCGTCCATTGAAGCGTCTTTTTATAAAATAAACATGATTGTATATCGTTTATTTTTTTACTTGTTTCCTTCACTGAACTGCGGCCATGGTGTAGCATCACCATGTAGAGTTTTAGTCAAACAAATCGACTCTAGTGCTTATTTTATCGGTGGTTTATTTTGCAGAACTGCTATGATACGCGGTCCAACTCTAGTTGTCAAGTGGTGATAGTGGGTAACAAACAACAAAATACATAATACATACATACATACATATCTATATCTATCCATCTATCTATCTATCTATCTATCTATCTATCTATCTATCTATCTATCTATTTACCTCTATACAGAGAGAGACAGACAGACAGAGACAGAAAATGATGTGCAGGAGTGGCTGCGTGGTAAGAAGCTTGCTTCCCAACCACATGGTTCCGAGTTCAGTCCTCGTGACATAGATTGTTGAAAAAATTGATAATACGGCCCCTGGAAGGGACCTTTATACCTACCTCATATAATTAATTTTTTTAAACATCCAAAGGAAATAACCCATAGCATCTGCAAAATATATATTTTTTAAACACTCAAGGGAAATAATCTATTTCATTGTTTATGTTCAATTACTTTGAATATTGATTTTTTTTTTGTGTGTCCAATTTCTAATTTTTGCAGACAATATCCCTTTATTTGACTCGTGAGTAGAACTCATGTCTGGAAACTTCGTGACATACTTAGATTACTGAAAAAAATCGAAAATAGTGCTCTTCCAATGGATCCTTCTATCTACTACATATTACTAATATTTCATTTAAATAACCCAAAGGAAATAACTCATACCACCTGCAGTTTTTAGCGAAGCGATCAATATTTGAATCTCGCGATCAGCCGACCTAAATTCTGCATTTCACTACTCACAGTTTTGAACTGTCAAACATTATTATTGCACTTCCTTAATTTGAATCTTAAACCTTGAAGACTTCATTCATACATTTCTATACATACATACTTTTTTTGAATGCCCATTACTCCAATAATTCTGCATCTTTACAGTTACAGTTTTTTCATGGCAATAGATACATTTTTTTATTCCACAACGTATTTGTTGTGGCTTCATGCAGACATAGCGTGGATGCGATCCACGATTGCCAAATTTCACTTAACACTTCAACAGCGCTTTTCTCACGGTAAAAAGTTTTCTGTGAATGACAGCAGTTATACATTTCCCAGTTGCCTTCGCTAAGCGGAATAAAGTTTTTGTCGCTTGACCCTTCTAACGTTTTCTAGGCCACCACTGGCTGGAATGGAGATAACAGACCTTCAACGAAATCATTTGTTCTCAACAATGTCTATCATTCTGGCTGCTTTTTGATAGTTATAAAAACAAAAACTCCGTAAGCTAAAGGCAGTTACTGAGAGCGACCATCAGTGAGTGTGAATGTTATTATTGCACTTTCTTCAAACATTTCATTCATATATTTATATAACCTCTCTCACCAATCTCCGACAATCTTTGTCGCTAACCTCCGAAGACCTCCAACAATCTCTCCCTCCTCCAGCTGACAGTTTTTTGTACTTTTTCGTGATGGAAAATACACCTTTTGGGACAGTTATAACGAAATTGCTTTCTTATATCAGAGTAGTAAGGCGTTTCAATAGAACATCTTTACCCCCGGGAATTACCGGGTACACCAGCTAGTATATGTATATATATATATATATATATATATATATATATATATATATATATATATATATATATATATATATATATATACTACAAAGCATTTTTTACCAACGTTCTAACGATTCTGCCAATCTGTCACCTGAGTAAAAACCAGGAATCCTAACACCACTGAACCACATAGGATAAATATGATTAATATGTAATCCTTTCTACCCTAGACACAAAGCGTGAAATTTGCGGGGAGGGAGTAGTTGATTACGTCGACCCCCTGTACTCAACTGGTACTTCAGTGACTCTGAAAATTCAAAACGTAGAAACGGACGAAATGCTGTTAAGCATTTTGAGCAGCGTGCTAACGATCCTACCATCTATCCACTTTAATACGATTAATACATAATTAAATCATGTTTGGAAGAAACAAAACAGAAATGATACGATTCGATGTTATTTTCCGCGTCTTTAATAGAATGCCCTTAGAGTAAGATACTAAAAGCTTTAACAGTAATCGGAAAGATTATAGATTATTTCCTATCAATCACGAAAGTACTATGTTAATTACTTAACTGTTACTGTGGTAGCTTGAACACATTTATGACTTAATTGTATGGCTTTAAACATAAAGGAAAGATTATTAAAATTGTACAATACGAATATCCTAGCCCTTAGTAATCTTGGATCATACAACTTCTTGTGCAATGAGAGGTTTATATATTTAGTTGTGTGAAAGCCGTGAAACAGTCGAAATATGTTGTGTGTAATCTGTTTTCTTGTCTATTTTTGTTTGATTGAAGATTGTAGAGATTAATGCAGCTGGGGTAAATAATATAGATTCAGATTCAATAAATGTTGTTGGCAATACGTCACTATTTTAGTGTGTGCGCGCGTGCGAGGTGTTATTCTTCTCCGATGTAATATTGTGCTTATCAGCTGGAAGTAATATTGTTTGTAAAATGTGATATCCTTCTGGTGTAGTTGTCGTGGCATGTGACAGATTACACACAAATTGCAGTCATGAGCTACTCATACTTCTAGATGATGGTAAAAATCTGAGATTAAGCTCAGTGTAGCAATCAAATCTTTCTTTCCCTCTCTCTCTCTCAAATAGCTCCTTATCGGTTACAAAATACAGATTATTTTGTTTTATGCTGAGATACAATAACTATGGTGCATAAGTATAGAGTTAAGTTTTGGTAATATGCATTGTTTAATGCTTTTGACCAAGAGACTTGGCGTTAGTTGTTGATAGATTTCCCTCTAATTTAAAAATCTGCATATACAATCGGCATCGTATAGAATTTTATAATATTGCAATTTGCAACGCTAGTATCATCGAGAAAGATAGTGCAAAGCATATTTCCCCCCATAAACTGAAGGCTTTATGCCAGTATAAGAACTTCATAAACAAACAAGGAACTGATCTTCTTTTCGATCTTTACGTGGTTAATTTGGATTTTTGTATAAGCTGAACCTTCTTTTTCTTTTCTTTCTCAATTTAACAAACTTAAATATTTTTGTATCTATTCCAGGGCTTAAAGTTGTTGTCAGCTCAAGACACCTATTGTAAGTATTTAAAATTTACGAACTATATTTTAATTACGCATCATAGATTTTGCGCTGTAATGTTTTATAAGGCCTTGGCAAAAGATTTGGAAGAAACAAATTGAGATATAAAAGCTTTCATAATTTACCAAGTCTTCCAAACAATTTCTCATAAGCATTTAATTATATAAATATTTATAGAACTAATTGGACGGTTAAAATATATGACACTTCCAGCTAATTCAAGCATTTAATTAAATGTCATGATTTGCGTCACGTACACCCTAGAACGGCAGTGAGCACTTACTGTGTCGAGATACGATATAATTCGACTCCCTTCATTTCACATCTTGTGTAAGTATTTTCGATATACATGGACACAGTAGTCAGGCATATAATGACCATGGATTCTCTGGGAAACTGATTACAAACTGTTCTGTATTGTTACTTCGTTTTATTAAAAATACAAAACACGTCCTTTTCTCTGTTCAATGACAAACGGATAAATTTTGCTGTTGGTCCCTATCAACTTATGTCTTTTATGTCGTTAATAAAACATATAAAGATCATATTTTGTATTGATAAATGAGAAGATGAAACTTATTAAAGAGAGCAATTTCTGTGTCAGGACAAGAACAACTTTAACTGGCGCATTCTTCTGTCTCTTATCATAGCTGACTGAGACACTATATTTGATACCATTTCTTTTAATTTTCATTTGCTCATTTGAAGTTTGCTGTGTCTTAGATATAGATATATTCTTGTGCTCAATGGTGGTTAATTACAACTAATCAATTAATTCCATCAGTCATCTCTTTTCATCTTCGATGAACATCCATAGATGATCATTCTTAAGTAATAGGCATGAGTAAAGGAAACGTCTAGTTTTCTATTAATCACTGTGAATTTCACCGTACAGATTAACTGTTGGTGTCTAACTTTAGCCAAGAGCCTCACATCAGTAGGAAAAAATGAAATAGATTTTTGATCGATCCCATTACTTGACTAATATTTTATTTTGTAAGTCAAAGATGAAAAGCAAAATCAATTTAAGCAGAATGTCAATTCAGATCCTAAAGGGAAGTAGATACCGCAAGGTATTTTGTCTGTATTTCTACCGATTCTGCTACACTACCACTATGATAAAGTTTATTAAAATTTGGGAATAAGACTAGTAATTTTGAGATGGTTTGGTTAGTCTATATGGTCCACCCCAGAACTTTACTGGTACTTTATTTTATTGATACCGAAAGGAATAAAGATAAAGTTAATTTCGGTGGGATTTGAACTCAGAACGTAAAAGTCCTGAACACAAACTGCGAGGGATTTTTTTTTTTTTTCAAAGGCTGTAGCCATTCTACAAATCCAGCCCTACAATAATTGTTTCCAGTATAGGTATAAGGCCTGCAATTCAGGGAAGAGGCTTACTCGATAGCAACGACTCTAGTTACTGGCTGGTATTTTTTTCTTTCTCGGAGGAATGAAAGGCAAAACTCTTCTCGGTAGGATTTGAACTCAGAATGTAAAGAGCCGGAACAAATACTGCAAGGCATTTAGTCGTCACTCTAACCATTCTGCCTCACTCATAATATAACAACAATAATTTTATATCTCTTTTCCTATTTTGAAAAAGATTAGATAGATCTACATATTTGCATGTTTGGATATCTGGGAAAAGTATTTTGTCAAATAGATTTCTTTTCTTCTTTTGCTTTTATCGAGTATTACATCATAAATAATTAATATTTCTCTTTCATATATCATAAAGAAGGATTAGATTATCTCGCTGTGAATCTCATTTCTTTGTGCTTCTATCTAACTTATATTTTGCAGTTATCACAGTGAAACATGTAATCATAATTTTGGCTAACATGCTAAATAAACATTTACATAAACGTACATTTAAAATGTGGCGTAGAAGACAAATTGAGGAAATACCGATCAAAATTGTGTAGATAGGAAACAGAACGATCAAATTAATTAGTTGTACTATTTAGTATTATATGTACTAGTTATGGTTATATGGATGTGAGAATCGGCAGAGCGAGGACCAAACTGCCCGGTCGACATTGCTTTGCAACCTTGTGTATTCGATAAAAGGTCCAGTCAAACACTAATAACTCTATCCTCCTTAAGAAATGTTTATTAGTATTAGGAAGGGCGGTGAATTCTTAATTTTTTAAAAATTTTATGTTCTGCGTTCAAATCTTACCGAGATCAGCATTGTCTTTTATCTGCCCAGGTCAATGAAATAAATACTTGTGAAATATTGTGGTCGGCTAAATGGTCTATACTCTCCCCACGCACACATATTTTTATGGCTTTGTACCAATGTTAGAAAACCTTTTTCGCGTTTTCAAAAGGACAGTATTTAGTTTTGTCCTTCTACATCTTTACATTTCAACTTTAAATGCAAGATTTATATTAAGTATATCAACAACATGCTGATATAGTTTTAATATATTTTTACTCTATGGCCACGTGACAGAGTAGGACTTCTATATTTTGTTCACCGTGCATTATCATTTATCTAAACAGACAAAACGCCCTATCTCTCTTTCTCCCTTCCTTCTCTCTCTCTCTCTCTCTCTCTCTCTCTCTCTCTCTCTCTCTCTCTCTCTCTCTCTCGCTCAGACACATAAACGCACAAACAGACGTCGACGAGTGCATGTATTTCTTCTTTTTTGTAAAAATGTGTGCACTCGCGTGGACACGTGCATTGGTAACTGCACGACTAGCTGAGCGTGATACATTCAGTGGCTGCAAAGAGTGAAGACAGTTCCCATTTGATGTTGACATTAGTCGAAAACTGCGTGTTATTACAGCTATATAAATAGTAACCGACGATTCGGCACTAAACCAACACTTGAAAACTTTAAAATCTCTATTTTCTGTTAATTCGACATATCTGTTTTTGTTTTGATTCCTACAATAACAATTTCTACTACAACTACTACTGCTGCTGTTACTGTTGCTAAGAGCTGGTCAAATCGATAACATATAGAACTACCAATTGAAACGGTTGGTGATTTGTGCATTGGCATCGATCTAATAGAAGTTACTTGTTTCTGTGAAAAGTTTGGCAAAATACTCTGTCAAAATGAATAACGGTATTTTGCGGGTGCCACGGTGAGGAAACTAACGAACAGCTTTGCAAGATCGTCAAGATAACAACACATCAAGAATCTGCAATTTCTCGAACGAACTACTGTAATAATCCATCTTCATACCCCATCTATATCCACTTTTTAAAGATTTTCTTCCCATTCTTATACAAAATATACACGACCTCTTACTCATATAAGAAGTTTACAAAGAACCGCCTTTTCACATTCACAGCACGTATTGAAAGATAGTGAAGAGACATAAATAAACGATACCCCAAGACCTCTCACAGTCCTTTCTCTTTCTCATCACAAAGAGATAATACTAATACACAAATAACATATTAAATTCAGCCAAGATTATGTCAATTCTTCGTAGGGTTCCAACCTCACCACAACAAATCACTACTTGCTTCAAAAAACACCAAGCCACAGACTTCGTATTACCACAAATCATCTACAAAATGAGCTCAAAATACTCAAATGAAAGCGAGTGGAAACATATTTAATGCTTGGAACATTAAAAAGACAAAATATTATTTTTTAAAATTGAAGGTTGATAAAAAATAATGTTAGTTTAATGACAGATATGAGCAAGTTTTACTCTCGTTGTAGATCTTCAGTGTCAACGTAGCTGCGCTTTAACTTTTTAACCTTTTTCCTCTATGTGTGTGTGTGTGTGTGTGTGTGTGTGTGTGTGTGTGTGTGTGCGCGCGCATTTATTGAATAAATATGTTTCCGTATATTTATTAGTACAGGGAAAGAGAAGTGCTTGAAAATAAGACAATTCTGGAGTTCCACGTAAAATAAATGATATAGTCAAGTGGGTGATAAAATAATTGATACATTGAACATTAAGAAGTTAAAGTAGGGTCAAATACGATACGAGAGAAAAAATGACATTCTTTTCTTTTTCATTTTCTGAGCAAATTCGTGGGACAATATAGGACATGTTTTGCCTTTATTGGGAATCCTCATGTCCAAAACGAATGACCACTTCATCAGACGAGGTGCACTGTACATTAGAGTAGAAGCTCCTCCAAACAACCATACAGATCTACTAAATATAAATCTATTACATTATCAACATAGCAAACATATCTAAACATATAAGGCCTGTACACTCCAAAATAACCACATCGGTAACTTCAGTAATTCTAAACCTCTGTTGAGATGTACAACTAAGATAAATAGAAAAAAATAACGCTTGATCTCTGATCGAAACCACCGAGGCTGTGTTTTATGTGCTCCCTCTACACAATCCAGAGAGGTTCTTTTTTATAAGTAACTCGTTTTGACTAGCTAGAAAGAGCAGCCAAATCAGCGATATGGTTACCACTGGAATGTCTTTGCTAATAGGCCTGTTCGTTCAGATTTAACCTGGGATTAAACAACAATAGTTACCCAGGAATAATCTTGACAGTGGAAGAACTCAATTTACTCACACAACTACATAGCACACTGAGTATCGGGGAGCACAATATAGAGATAAAAAAAGAGAAGACTACCTATGTGCCATTGATTTGCTCGGTTAGGGTTGACCGGTGCCGTACAACAGACGATATAATACTCAGTATAAGACTCAACCATGAGCTAAATCATGAATCAAATCAAAAGAAATCCCTGCAGTGGTCTGGTGGTATCGGCGCTGGAGGTGGCGGGGATTTATCTTCCTGCTAGCGATATAAACAAGAGTGCATTTTGCACCGAAAACCAATATGAGAGTTTCTCTCATGGTAACTACTGCAGTATAGTTTGTTCTAACAGAACATCCACGTTTAAGTGCGGGTAAATATTACCTCTCAGCATTAATACTGCTTCTGTCGCTAATAAATATGTTCTAATTATGTTGTTCTTGGTGTTTAGCACCAGGTCAACACTGATCGAGTAGATCTATAATCAAAAGCACTTCAGCTGCGTTTAAATCTTCCTTTTAGGAGTGCCTATCATTACAGTATATAATGTGTCCCATCTTTTTATCATTACGGTATATCTTGAGAAAGGTTGGGCAAAGATTTGTAGCGAGTCAAGCGATCATATGGACGCACCTACGTCAGTTCCACTGTAAACTGATAACAGTACTGGTATTGATGGTGATATGAAATAAGTATTTGATAAATGCATTTATTGTAAATATTTCTTGCTTATATTCTTCATGTAAATAAATTTCATACCTGCCACTTCTTTCGATATTTTATGAAATGAATACCAAATATTGTGTTACCTAGACCAGTGCTAACTTGTGGCACACATATTCTTTTCAAAATTCGACGGCACACCTGAACTAAAAATATAACTAAAAGAATAGGGAAAAAAACTTATATTCAGGTTACACTGCGGTACACCTACCATCGTCTCGTAGCACTCCAGTGTTCCGCTGCATACCGGTTGCGGAGCACTGATCTAGACTTATTCTGAATTTCATTTATAATGAACGCGTGTGTTACAAACTATATAACCTTCAAAACGTTAGGTATTTTAAAAAAAACTAAGAGATAATCTTTATCAACTTGGTCAGTCATTACCTTTCGTCTTTCCGGTATCGATAGCTTAAAATACTGGCTAAGTATTGTAGTCGATTTTTATTACTAGAGTATTTTAAAAGCGTCCTAGCTATTAATACAAGTATAATAGAAGACTTAATCATTTGACATATTTTTCTGCCTAGTTTACAAACATTGTATTATTTCTAAATGTATGACATTTATTTTATAAAACAATATTTTGAAATCATACTGCAGCACTGATAATTTATAACATACTTAGAAAGATGTCATTTGTTTTTAAGTCACAAAAATTCGTCATAATATATTCATTTATAATTTTGTTTTTATTTTTCTCACAGATTGCGGCGGGAAACCTGCGGATGTTTACTTTCTTTTGGATTCTTCGACGAGTATTTGGTTTATAGACTTCGCCAAACAAATAAAATTCGTAGAGAACATGATCGAGCTTTTTGAAATTGCACCAAATAAAACCCGTATCGGTCTGGGTACGTTCAGCAGCAATTTCCATCCACAGTTCAGTTTTAAAGACTATAACAATAAAACTCAAGTAATTGGTGCACTGAAGAGCATTCATCAAAATTATGGAGGAACCAATACGGCGAATGCTATCCAGAAGATGCGCGAAAGAGAATTTAATCCTCTGAGCGCTCGACAAGATGTTGCTCATATTGCTATCATTTTAACAGACGGGAAATCTTGGAGCTTATCAAAAACTGCTGAAGAAGCTAAAATGGCCAAAGAAAAGGGTATCTACATGTTTGCTGTTGGTATTGGAAGAAATATTGACCTCAAAGAACTAAAAGGCATCGCTAGCGAATCAAATAAAAAGGAATCACAATTTGTGTTTCATGTGAGAAACTTTGATGCCTTAGATTCCATTAAGGAGATTCTGGCGATCCAGACATGTGAAGGTGCGTGCATCTTTTGTAATGGGTTAACCCGATTATAGTTTGTTATAATTGTTTTGCTTTGTATAACATTTTCTTAACGTTTTACTCGGTAATTAACTCACTTTCTATCTTCCTCACTCAATTTTTTCTATTTATTTTCTTTTAGACATCTTAGTGACAACATTTTATTAACAAATTCTTCATATTCTAATTAATATACAACTACTGAATGGTTTCTTCGTAATATTTTATTGTTTCGGCTTGGAATAAATCAAATTGACCCTAAAAATATTTAAGCATTTAATTTTTATCTTTCGTCTCATTTTATAGTAATATAAATCTTCCATCTTATTCCGCTTTAGTTCCTTTTCGACTATTATCGTGTGATCAATCACCAACAGTAGAAAAATAACATTCCAGAGAACTGTCACTCACATGGTTAATGCTGTGTAGAAAGGGATGAATGTCATACAATGTCATATTATACAGTCTATATTATTGATGTCACCTACCTTCCTCTTAATATTTTATTTCTCACAATTGAATGAAGTGGTACCAGCTAAATGTGTAAGACTGTTAGTATGCATCACGCAGCATAAGTTGTGTTCTGTCTGTAGCCAAAACGCATAATGCACCTTATTGCATGTTTTGTTACAACTGGACAATAATAAGTCTCATTCATGCACTTAATATTTCCTTCCTAATTCAGTCTATTTTCTTTAAATTTTCAGTTGTACCGAATGACCAGTACAGTAAGTATTACTCTACGATATCATTATATATTTCAAGAAAACAGCAACTGAAGCACAAATATTTTCAGAATACAATTTTTTCTTTATTTGCTTCAAGTGTATAAGAATATAATATAAAACATATCACAAAACAAAGTTACTAAATCAATGGAGCTATACCTTATATATATGTATGTATGTATATGTGTGTGTGTGTGTGTGTGTGTGTGTGTGTGTGTGTGTGTGTGTGTGTGTGTGTGTGTGTGTGTGTGTGTGTGTGTATCAGGCTGAGTAAAAAGTAAGCAACGTTTTGAAACATGAAATTCATCACAATATATTTCAGCACTGCGGAAATTTTATTCATCAAAGTATCATTACAATCAACACATTTTTGTCACCAGTTTGTTTATTCTGGTAACATAAAAATCTGGAGTTCTGGAGCTGATGAACTCTTTGAATGCACTTTCAGCATCGGTTTGATTTTTGAACTCTTTCTCTCTCAGGAAACCGTCAAAGTGCTTGAAAAAGTGGTAGTCGGTAGGAAAAAGGTCTGGGGAATAAGCTGGGTGGGGAAGAACTTCGTAGCCAAGTTCCCTCAACTTCTGCAGCGTCATTAGTGAAACGCGTGGTTGAGTATTGTCATGAAGAATGATTGGCCTTCATCTGTTGACTAGTCTGGAACGAAGGAGTAGCAGTTTTTCTTTCATTTTGGCAATTTCATGGCAATATATTTGTGCAGTAATGGTTTTTCCGAGTTTTAAGAATTTATAGTTGATGAGTCCAGCAGTACACAATCAAACAGTCACTATAACCTTCTTTCTGAAGAGCTCAGATTTAGGGAATGTTTTCGGGGCTTTAATTTGGTCCAACAACTGAAGAACGTTTTTTATTATTGTACAGAATACACTTTTCATCGCAAGTTACAATACGATCGAGAAATGAATTGGTCTGGTTACTCTCAACCAGTGCTACGAGTCAAAAGGAGGCTACGAAGTAACTCCAACCAGAAGAAAAGGTATGGAAGACGTATGTCGCAAGGACAAGTGCTTCCTTACCCAAAGAACTTATTCAATAATTGTTTATGGTATTTTTATACCTATAACGATATTTTTCAACTACTATTTTCATATTCTTATTACTTGCTCTGGCTATTTTTTATGAATATGATGAATCTTTATTAGAAATTATTCTTTCTCTCTTTTTGGACCTCCCAATATATATATATATATATATATATATACACACACATATATATAAAGATTCAGAATCTTTGGTACCCTGGGTTTCAAGCGCGTGGCTAGTCTTCGTCTATTGGTCGAGAAAGGTCACGCGTCGTTGATGTTGGGACAACAATTAGATGGAAAATACCGCTTGGTGAACAGGAAATTTGACCTTGCAGTGGACAAGATATCGGTGATGTACTTGGAGGGAGGTAGAAAGAGGCGGTAGATGTGGGGAGATAATAATGGGCGATAGAAGCAGCAGCAGATGTATGTATATATATATATATATATATATATATATATATATATATATATATATATATATGTACATGTATATGCCAATATATCTGCATGTATGCATCAGTACTTATACAAGTGTGTATGTGTGCTTAGATATACATTCACACATCCACACACACACACACACACACACACACACACACACACACACACACACACACAACCGTTATGGACAAGCCGAACTCTTTGGTTACTACCAACCTGACTACGGTCGATTTCTTGGACGTAACCTTAGACCTGAATACGAGCAAATACTACCCCTACAGGAAGCCTAGTGAAGAAACGGCATATATCCTCAAGCGCTCAACACCCCCTCCCTCTCCGCTGTAATTAGAAACCTGGTTTCAGACATTACCAAACGGGTGTCTAAACTCTCAACCAATACGTAAATCTTTAATCGGGCCGCCCCACCCCCACTACAATGATGCTTTGGCTAGGAGCAGATTTTCTGAAAAGCTTACGTATGTGGACGAACCTCAGACTCCCTATCCTCACTCCAAGAGAATTAGGAAAATAATCTAGTGTAACCCCACCCCCGTTTAACTCAGAAGTTTCTATCAACGTAGCCAGGGGCTTCCTGTCGTTAATAAATAAATATTTCCTCAGAGGCTATAAGTATTACAAACGCTTCAACCCCCATAATGTCATGGTAAGCTACTCTGCTTAGACAATATCGCATCTAACATCGCACGCATCAACAGACGTAAAAACTCACCCATACAACCACCCAACCCCAACTTACTGATGAAACCCTACCACCTGCCCTCTAGGAGGATCCTGCCCTCTAGGAGGATCCTGCCGCTCAAGGGCTGTAGTATACAGAACCACCCTTACACCATCCGATCCTATGGCATTACTAGACATTACTCGGGCATGACAGCCAATAACTTCAAGGGAAGTTATTCTCAGCACTTACATTCATTTAGATCCAGAGACAGAGAGAACTCCACTTCCCTGTCGCGCTTTCTCTGGAGACTTCGAGACCTCCGAGACGAAACACCCAGTATCAAGTGGACTATTATCGACAGGGCACCACCATATTATCCGACGCCCCTAATTGCCAGCTGTGCCTCCACGAAAAGCTGCTTATCATCTACCAACCCGAAAAGCTGCTTATCAGCTACCAACAAAAAATATGAAGTTTCGTATTGCTGTCACCAGAAGCACACCCTTCTGATAAATTTCAAGCCACAGGTCGCCGACAACCCGCATATACCTCCTTAGTACCAACTTTAGCACTGCCTGCACCAAGGTGACCGTTACAAATTACCCCAATAAACAACACTGCAAATCACCGATCCCTAATACCTCTATGCCTGTCTATCTGCATACTCTCACCCCTTGTGCATGACCACACGAGTTTATGTGCACGTGTGTGCGCATATGCATCTGCTCACTACATGCATGTGCTCGGATGCGTGCACACGTGCGTACCCATATACATGTGTACCCGTGCGTGTGCATATATGTACATGTGCAGGCTCGTGTGCGCGCGCACGTACGCGTGTGATCGTGTGCATATGTACAGGGTGATAAAGGTGTGCACGCATGTGTGTGTGTGTATGTGTGCGTGTTTGTATACGTGTACGCGCGCGTATGTGCTTTCGAGTGTGTGTGTGTGTGTGTGTGTGTGTGTGTGTGTGTGTGTGTGTGTGTGTGTGTGTGTGTGCATGCGCGTACGGATGTATATCTAAGTATATCTAAGTACATATACACACTCGTATAAGTGCTGATGCATACACGTGTACATATTGGCATATACATGTACCCCCACATCTACATCCCTTCCTACTTCCCCGACCGATATCTTGTCCAGCACATGGTCAATTTCCTGTTCACCACGCAGTCGATTCCCTGTTCATCATGCGGTATTTTCCATCTAATTGCTATCGCTAGATACCAACATCAATACTGTGTGACCTTTATCGAGCAATCGCAGGGTAACGTTCAGTAATAAACATTGACTCCCTTCAGTGAAATCCTCATTCAGACTCCAATAGCCGAAGACTAACCACGCGCTTGAAACTCAGAGTACCAAGGATTCTGAATTAAATTGTTTTGATCTATACATGTAACTTCCAATAAATATGTAGAGTGCCCTTCTTTCGTTCGTCTACTCACTCGTACTTATATATATATATATATATATATATATATATATATATATATATATATATATATATATATATATATATATTGTTCATATGATGAGATAAACATGTAATCGCTACCAAAATAGCAAGAGATTTCTCCCCAAAGGTCTAAATTAGACTCCTATGGATCGATCTCCTTGGTTATATATCAAAACTCTCAATTAAATTTTTATATATATATATATATATATATATATATATATATATATATATATATATATATATATATATATATATATATATATATTTATATGTGAGGGACGTAGGGGAAAATTTAATACAATATAGTATAAACCAGGTTAAAAGTTTAGTAAAACAAACAAGGGCAACAAATCCACACAATGACTCCGTTTACTTTCTGCTCCAGTTGTAATAAGCGTCTTTAGATTTATGCCTGTGTCTGTACGGTTTTAATCGAAGAATGAAGACTTCCGTAACCTCTACATAGTTCTCCTTTGACTATTAGTAGACTATTAATATAGTCTTCATTTACCACCTATCATCTTTTGATTTGCGTTCCTTACTGCCTCAACTAACGCAATATTTTTTTTATTTCCTTAGTAGTTTCATTAGGTCCCAGTTTTCATCATGAACAAGCGAGAAGTTCATGTATTCTAGAAGGATAGGCCACTCTATGAGGACTTCCAACATCTATGGGATCCTCTTTTCCCTGCTTTACCGGATCGGACCTGGTGCCGATGACACAAAGGATAAGATGATTCAGCTTCTCAGAAGTTGCGACCGGTGATGCTGTAAAAATCAACAGAAGAGGTGGCGGCGGCAGCAGTGATAGTCTTCTACCTTGTGTGCACCTTAGGGGTCTGGTGTTGTTTCTGATCTGCTGTTGTTTACTGCTGTTTTCCTTCTTTGGCATTTCTCCAGGCCCTAACGTGGCTCATAGTCCGCACGCGTTTCACTTGGACCGTTTAACCTAAACTATCAATCTGGTTCATTTTTTTCTCCCACTCTGAAATAATCTTTTGATCATCAAGAGTCATCAGTGCCTGTATGCCTATGCAGATTCCACCTGACTACAGAGTGTTTCTGATTATCTCTGAGCTTACCATCTGCTCATGCTGTGCCGTAACAAAGATAACGAACGAAGGATCTACGTTGGCACCGATGTCTTTGGTCGTACCCTCGTATTTACCCAGTCCATATATTGCGTATCAACCCCGTGTGAAACACAAACACTACCTATCTTCTCGCATCATTTCCACATTTGAGAGCGTATGGAAAACCTCTCTCGCTCTTTCTTTTTTACTTAAGAAAAACCAAAGCTGTCACTCTCTTCTTTGTCCATTCTTCAATATGTTCTTCGGGTAAGGAAGCACTTGCCTTTGCGACATACGTCTTCCATACTTTTTCTTCTGGTTGGTGTTACTTCATAGCCTCCTTTTGACTCGCAACGCTGGTAGAGAGTAAGTTACAGTTGTTGCTGGTGCTATCGTTTTCATTGTTTACACAGATTTTGTTATTTAAATTTATATTTCCACCACTATTTCTGTGTCCTTCA
>NC_142931.1:41552859-41580359 GCF_046866305.1 Octopus bimaculoides | reverse complement strand
GTAGGAAATTCACTTAGTTTTATCTAAAAGTACAAATAAAAATCAAAATATAAAATACCACCCAAAATGAAAATACGTGAATATCATTCAGTATTGTATGTTTTATTGGCTCATAAGATAGACTCCTGGAGGGAGGGAAGAGTTTAGCATGAAATAAATCATTGAACAACAGCCATTCACTTATTGCTCAAAACTGAACAGGAACAAACTAACCAGGGAGCATCTATGTGGTTGTCTGATGCGCTAGAAATAATAATTAAATGTTCTTTGAAATATATCCTACTCTCTTAAATAAAGAAGGCATCGCTATGTGACTAAGAAGCTTGCATTGCCGCCATGTGGTTTCAGATTCAGTTCCAGTGTGCAGTACTTGGGCAAGTGTATTCTATAACACCTCAAGCTGACCAATGCCTTGTGAATGAATTTGGTAGATGGAAACTGTGTGGAAGCTTATTGTTTGTGTGTATGTGTCTGTTTGTGTATGTGCTGCACCATCACTTGACAATTAAGGTCATATGGAAGTTGATCTGTTCAACTGAACCCTTCAAGGTGGTGTCCAACATGGCCACAGGTCAATGACTGAAACAAGTAAAAGATAAAAGATAGTATTTCTCTATTAGCTAACACAGAGGGAAATCTCTATATAGTCAACTGACTAGCTAAAAATGACAGCTAAGTTCCCTTAAATCACACTCAACTGTCTCAAATAAAAAGATTATAAAGTGAAAAATATAGTTCTTGATATATACAAAAATAATAAGACATTCATATCTTAGGCAGAATGCCTTTTTTTTTTATAGGTCTACTTGATCAAGGCTGACCCAGCGCTAAGCAAAAACATCTCTATTAGCTACCAAGAAGATTATAGAGAGCTATAACAAGAAATGCGATCTTGTTTTTGATTAAAACTATCATACAATATATAAAATAATCTAATTTTAATCCAATTCAACTTTAAAAAAAAAACAGTAATTCAATAGTAATACTAACAAACTACATAATATGTGCAAAGATTAAGAAAATATTAGCACCAATGTTATAGGATATAACTTGACTACTTGACTATGACATTTAAATAGAACATTAATTTCAAATTCTGGCCAGCAATTTTGGAGGAGGGGTAAGTCAATTACATCGACCCTAGGGTTCAACTGGTACTTTATTTTGTCGACTCTGAAAGGATGAAATGCAAAGTCAACCTCAGTGGAATTTGAACTCAGAATGTAGAGATGGACAAAAGGCCACTAAGCATTTTGCCTGGCGTGCTAACGATTCAGCCAGCTTGCTGCCTTATTTAAACAGAATATTAGTATATTTAACATTACAACGGTGTGCTTTCTATTTGTTGATTGTTTTTAGGTGAAAATCTTTACTAATGCTCTAACTGCTGTTCATCCCTCTTGGATTGGTTAAAGAGGTACCAGGCAAGTAATAAATAGAGTTGATTTAATTAGATATATCTCTTCTTTCTAAAATTGTGGTAATGTGTAAATGAAAAGACAAAAAGGCTTGGTAACCATGTGATTGCTGGCTCAGTCCTACTGTGCTGCACCTTGGGCAAGTGTCTTTCACTATCACCCAGGGCTGACTAATGCATTGTGAGTGGATTTGGCTGAGGGAAACTGCATGGAAGCCCATCACAAATATACATATATGAGTGTGTCTATCTGTATCAGTGTTTGTCCCCCCCCTTCACAACTGGTGTTGGTTTGTTTACATCCTCTGTAACTTAGTAGTTTGGCAAACAATACAATAAGTATTGGGACTGATTAGCTTGACCTTCAGGGTGGTGCCCTAGCATGGCCACACTCTAATGACTTAATTGAGTAACGAATAAAGATAAAGATTACTTTCTTGTGTATAACTGACTGTTTCAAAATTTGGAACAAGGCCAACAATTTCAGGGGAAGGGGCTATTTCACTACATCAACCCCAGTGTTCAACTGGCACTTATTTTATCAAGCCTGAAAGGTTCAAAAGCAAAGTTGACCTTAGCAGAATTTTGAACTCAAAAATGTAAAGACAGATGAAATATCAGTAAGTATTTTGTCTGACATAGTAATGATTCTGCCACCTTGCCGCCTTATTATAATTAGTGAAATAAAAATTAAATTAGAAAAACAAAGAAAACAAACTCAAAAACAGTTCTGAATGGTTTAATTTGTATCTGGCCTAGGCAAAAGGCCAGTAATTTTTAGGTAGGGAGGAGTTAGTCAATATCATCAACTCCAATATTTGATGGGTACTTTATTTTATTGACCCCCAGTGGAATGAAAGGCAAAGTTGACCTCGGTGTTATTTGAACTCAGAAGAGCTAGAAGAAATTCTGCAAAGCATATTTCATGGTGCTCTAACAATTCTTCCAGCTTGACACTTTATTTGTTTCATTTAATGAAAACTATTTAAAAAAAAAAAAAAAATTAACATCATTTCTTTTCTGAACAAAAGAAAAGAAAAAAGAAAAAATCAAGTGGATACATGACTAACAATTCTCATGATGAAAATGAAACAAGAACGGCATGAGGACATATATATAAATATACTTTTCACAAAAATTTACTAGGAACAAAAAAAATGAAATATCAACAATAATTTTACTTCTTTATTTAAAAAATAGTCATTAATAATGATTTCAGTGCTCAATGGATGAAACCTGTAAAATAGTAGTAGTAGTAGTAGTAGTAGTAGTAGTAGTAAACAACCTTTGTAAAATTCAACATAATGATTTCCTTTATATCTTTTATCTAACAGGACTAAATTTCCACCTTCTCCTACATTAGGGTTTCTAATAAAAGTTTCGATAATTATCAAAATAAATTCAATTTAGCAATATAATCCAAATGGGGCTAATAAAAGTCTTGCCCTCTGTCAGCATATAATTGTACAATTCGACACATTCATACTGAACTTATCAAAGTGGCATCTAATTATCACACTGGCTGAGATGTTTCTCAGCCAGAGATCAGAAAAGAGGGTGGGACTAAACAACTAAATTATCCCCTTAATGGAAGGGACCAAATAACAACATAGCTCCAAGTGGGAGGTGCCAAGTCAGGAAGGTGCCAGAGAGCAGAACACAGAGGTTGATTTAAGGGAAGAATTTCTCAAAAATCTTTGGGAGACAGAGGACACACACAACTGAAAAATATGACAGTGTCAAAAAAAAAAAAAAAAAATAAAACTGTAAAATCAGCTTAAGATCATTGAAAGAGGTGTTATAAGGAGTGACAGTTGTAAAGATATATGCATGATACGAACTGTATGGTGTAGAAGGAAAGGGCACTTGCTGAAGTAAATAGGAAGAAAGCAAAGTTAGCAGTAGGATAAAGATTCAATGGAATCAGATGGCAATGAGTCAACAATAGCATAAACAACCTTGAATATTTTGTTAAGTGTTGAGCAGTAATAGAAACCATCCTTTAAAATGGGAGCAGTGTTTGTAAGGTTTCTCATTGTCATTATAATGGGCCAGAGGGCTGTAAATTATGAACTTGATTCTTTACATTATAGTAGCAATGAAAATGATATGTTGGTTATGTTGATAAAGATAATGGCAATAATAAAACTGGATATGTAAAAGACAAAAGTTTTATGAACTTATTCAAACAGCTGAATAAATTTATTATAATTTTCAAAAAATCAAAATAAATCAACTGAAGATAAAAATGAACATCATTTCTCATAAGTAAACTTTAAAAATTGTCAAAGGGAAGTTGAGACTGTATTGTATGTAACTAAGTGCACTGCTGGATAGAGAGAAAGAATAAAGACATAAAGACAAAGAATTGCAAATGTAAAAAAAAAAAAAGTTTTCAAAAGTAAAATAGAGTACATAAACAGCAGGTTCCAGCAAAAATTAAATATTAAAAATATTAATGGTTTAGAGAATGTCAGGGAACAAGAAACTTTCATGATACTGTTTCTGGGAGAGGAAATAATTTTTCATAATTATTAACCTCAATATTATTATCTAACAATAGACTCAAATGTCATCACAAACTACAGAATTTTCTGGTCATAAACAATATTTACAAGTGACAATAACCTCAATATTACAAAACAAAACTGTATCAGGTGTTTTTTTTTTTTAGTTCAGCGTTCTAAATGCTCCATTATTATTTGAAATAAGTATTTAGTGTTTAAGTATCTTCTACTTTTTACTTGTTTCAGTCATTGGACTGTAGCCATGCTAGGACACCCCCTTGAAGGTTTTTAATCAAACAGACAGACCCCAGCCCCCACCAGTAATTTTTTTTATAGTCTGGTGCTTATTCTATTGATCTCTTTCGCTGAACTGCTAAGTTACAAGGACATAAACAAACCAACACTGGTTGTTGAGTGGTGGAAGTGGGGAGACAAATACAGGCATACATATCTATCTATCTATCTATCTATCTATCCACACGCACACAATGAGCTTCTACAAAGTTTCCATCTACCAACTTCACTCACAAGGCATTCATCAGATCAGGGCTATAGTAGAAGATACTTGCCCAAGGTGCCACGTAGTAGGGACTGAAACAGAAACCATGTGGTTGTTAAACAATAAAGAAAGCTTCTTAACCACATTTCCATATATTTTGCAATATCTTTCACACCAAAAATGTATTTCTTACTTATATTATTTTTAACATCCATTTTTATCAAGCTACTACCAAAAAAAAAAAAAAAAAAATGCCTGCATGATATAACTTTTCTCATCTTGATGTTTTATTGATTATCTGAAACCGAAACACTACCTATATTGGCACACTAGTGATTTTCATTTCTTTAATCATAGCAATTTAAAGACTAATTCTATTTTCCACAGCAGAAATTCCTTTTACATTTTGTTCACATTGACGAAAATGTTGAAAAAGAAACAATATTCATAATAAGGAGAAACAACTATTTTTAATCAGTTTTCTGTAACAATGCCAATATGGCCATAAGATTACTGTACTTATGTCCATGAACTAAATAATTCTTTAGATAATGTTCATAATAACAGAGCATAAACAGGATATTTGGTTTGGTGGCTTTGAGTACTAGATTCTTTTTGAGTTTATAACTCCATGCAATAAAGATTACAAACAGTAAAGATATAACCAAGTACATTTATGCTGCTGAACTCATACCTCAACCTGCAAGGTTGCTATCCATTTATCAGTCTATCCTAACATTATTAAAACAACCTATGCAGGGGATATGTATTTGAAGAGCAGTTGTATTAGAGACAATGAATCAGTATTTGAAAATTTATGTATTTTGTAAGAGTCATGAGAAACTTGAAGCTTTTTTCAAAATGTATGTGCAGATTTTCCAGCAACAGGATTTTAAAATAGCATATAGAAAATAAAGGTCATTATTTTCACATAAATAAAATTTTTCACTGCAAAAAAGCAAAAAAAAAAAAAACAGTTTTATTTTCTTTAGAGACTATTGTGATCTTACATAAGTAAACACAAAATTTCATTTGTCTCTACAAAGAAGATTAGGTAAAACTTCCTTTACGAATATTCTCTAATACAGCTTAACTTCACATTTTGTCAGAAGTTATCTGTTCTTAGAATAAGATTCTAAACGAACCCCCAAAATATTTGATTAAGTATTTTTTTTAAAAACAAATATACGTTAAAAGGAAATTTTCAATAGTAAATTGAACTAAAGTCCTTAAGATAAAGTGGAGTGATGCTTCCAAATAAGCATTGAATAGTAAATAAAAACTTGCTTGAAGAATGTTATATTTTAGATAACAATATAGATTTAATTTTTTTCATTGGGAGAGAAAGAGAAGTAAATTTATAAATATTTCATATGAAATACACACAGTTGAGAAAGTGACATAATGAACTTTACTTAGGACAAAATTAATGAACAAGACTGTTTACATACAAAAAAGTTTCAGGCATTTTCACACATTTTGATTTTATGGAACATTTCTGAGTCATGCATAAAAAAAAAAACATTTTTCTTACATAAGAAACAAACAACAGAAAAAGATTATACTATTGTTTTGAATAAAAGAAAAATAACTAAATGCTCTAAATTCATTTAAAATTTGTTTCAGTTGTAGTGGCCTACTAATTATATAATTATGAATAATTATATATAACGATATACATATTTATGACATTCTGTAGGCAATAGTGAGTATATTTAGGAACTACAAGTAAATAGGTTTTGTTTAATAATAAAATAAACTCTGGTTTCTGTGTAAATATATATATATATATATATATATATATATATATATATATAGCTGTATTTTAAAAGATGGAGCAAATGTACATTATTTGACTAAGGAGTAGTGGATTGGCAAAATGGAAACAGTTGTGGAAAAAAAAAAAGAACCTTACAATATTTAGTTATGTCCCTTTACTTTCAAAGTTCAAATCCCACTGGAGGTGACTTTTTGTTTTATGCTTCTGGAGTTGATAAAACACAATGACATTTTAAGTAACAGGATTGACTTGAAGGCTAACTCTCCAAAATATGTTAGAAATTCCTATTTCTAATTTTTCTATATTAAAAGGTGAAGTTGTAAGAATGGTAGAGGCTTGGAGTAACTACCTATTAATGTTTAGTTCTTGCCCTTCTGTATCTTGAGTCTAAACCTCACTGACTTGCTTAACATTTCATTTCTCTAGAGCAGTGTTCCACAATTGGTATACCACAGCACGCTAGTGTGCCGCAGTGTAACCTGAATATAATCTTTTTCTCTGTATTTCAGTTAAATTTTTAGTTCAGGTTTGCCACCAAATTTTGAAAAGAATATATGTGTACCTCAAGTAAAAAAAAAAGTTGCAGAGCACTGTCCAAGAGTCATTAAGTACCAGCTGTAGTTTAGCGCTTGACAGCACTGATTAAGCAGATCTATGACCAAAGCCATGGTCATACTGTCTTCTAATCGAACTTAATGTATCTAGGATTACATCATCCTAGGTGCCATCTTTACAAGAGCAATTCTGAAGATGGCAGGGTGTAATTTGAAAGAGATTTGTCTGCTACTTTAAGCATGTTGGTGATCTCATAGAAACTCTCTTGTTGGTTCGATAAGTACCAGTGTTTTACCAGGGTTTATTCAATTAACAACTCCCTCTCCATAGCAACGACTAACCCTATAACCATTCATAAAAAAAAAATCAATATATATTCTGAAGATGATTCTTACAGCACTATGAAACACATTTTAATCTCAATAGTATTAACTTCCAATAACTATGACGATTTTCTGTTAACAATGATATTTCCCTTATAATTAGAGTAATGCACACACACAAATCAATAATATATGCAATAATCAATAGTAGAAAGTGGGTAGAATTGTTCTAAATGAATGGGTACTGTCAGGTTATGATCTTCAGAGCAAAAACAATTTCAACAAGATATTTTTTGTAAATATCACATGAAGAAGCATATCATGTCACTTTACAAGTAATCCATAGAAAAATCAGAATGCTATACAAAAAAGAAAAAAAAAAGTGAGGGGCAAAATATAGATATTTTTTATGTATTTGTTTGTATTAATATTCATAGATGAAGGACACATAATAAGGTAGCATGACCAGATTCTTATGAAAGGAATAATGTAAAATGTAAAAATTCTTAATGTTCAGAGACGTTTATGCCAAAAGAAGGAGAAGTAGAATGTTGGAGTAATAAAGATGAATGAAAGATGAAATAAATTTGTTAAATAAAAAATAAAATTAAAAATTTACCATCAAGATAAAATGTAGAAAAACAAACAAGATAGGTATGGAAGTGAAGTCCCAGGTTATAGTTACCTCATTAACTAACAAATAATCAATAGCTTTAATTGCATCATTTTATCTCTTCATAGATATGAAAAGAGAAATAAAGAAAAAAAACTAATATATAGAGATACTTGTAATTCAATAGAAACTGTTGGTGCCTTTGAAATTGTGTATCAATAAATATTGATCTTCATTATCATTATTATTAACGTAACAAAAGAAACTATTACCTTTGTACATGCATATTATACAGTGCAAAAGAAAATAGCATTTTCTAAAGAGAAACAACCATAACATTTTATCAAACGTTTACAACCCTCTGTCTGTCAATGTATCTATCTGTCTTTTTATACGTCTCTAAGGGTCATGGATCAGTGATTATCTTCAGTTTCTAAAGCCTTCAGTAAATAAAAGACTGATTTCTTCCTGGTTGGTGTATTATAGACATTTTATCAATAATACTAGCACTACTGCCTCGGTGAACAACATTGCATTTTATATAAGGAATTCAGACATATTGTTCCTGTTCATAAATATTGACTCTTAGAAGTAATGATAGAGAATAGAAACAAATGAAGTGAGACGTTCTGTCATAATAAGAACAAAAGCAAAACAAAAGAGATCATTGCAAACCAATAAGGTCTTTAATAACTTGGTGTGATGTCAGTATTATACAGGAGCTAATAACTGTTGAAACCAACTAGGTAATTATCTTATCAGTACCCTTTATGAAAAAGAAGAGAAATCAAAAGATGAAAGCACAGGTAATATTTTAATTTGGAAAATTAAGGAGCAAGTATTGCTCTACAACCATTAAACATTATTGGTGAAGTAGCAGAAATGACAGAATAGTAGACTAAAGGAGTGACAATATTTAGTCTCAATCCTCTCACCATTTTATCTCAACTTTTGCCAGAGAAGGATTTGCTTTTCATCCCCATATGATAGGATGTGGGGTTAAAAGAAGTAACACTGAGGTACTGGGAGTGATTTAATAGTTTATAGTTTATACCTTCCCCTTTTTTTTCATACTATTTTATGTCAATGTGAGAAATTATTAGTTATTAGCAGTGCCACACTGCTGAAGATAGGATGTTTAGATTTAAATGTGGCATATTCATGGCAATATCATCTAGTAATTTCCTACAAGGCTTCCCCTGTAGTTAAGTGTCATAGCATTTCTAGAAAAAAATCAATTTCTTTTCCTTTATATATATATATATATATATATATATATATATATATATATATATATATATATATGTAGTGAGAGATAGAAATCAAGTTCTTCAACCAGCCATTGGTTATTGTACAGTTTACAACTATGTAAGAAAATCTCCAGCAATAAATGTTAGAAAAACAGAACAGGAACTATATACTAAAGGATACAGGAAACTGTTTAACTTGTAAAAGTTGTGAAATAAACATTTAATGAACAGTTATTGCAATCTAATTTCAGTAATACTACTTCACAGTAACATCTTTTGAAAACAAACTCCTACCATTTTAGACTTTATTTCTACGGATAATGACCTTGGTTAAAACATGAGCATCACAATATCACTATGAAAAAAATAATGCATAATAGGTGCAGGCGTGGCTGTGTAGTAAGTAGCTTGCTTACCAGCCACATGGTTCAGGGTCCAGTCCCACTATGTGGCACCTTGGGCAAGTGTCTTCTACTATAATTTGGGGCTGACCAAAGCCTTGTGAGTGGATATGGTAGACGGAAACTGAAAGAAGCTTGTTGCGTGTGTATTTGTGTTTGTCCTCCCATCATCGCTTGACCCCAATGCTGCTGTGTTAACGCTCCTGTAACTTAGTGGTTCGGTGAAAGGAACCGATAGAATAAGTACTAGGCTTCCAATGAATAAGTCTTGGGGTCGATTTGTTCAACTAAAGGTGGTGCTCCAGCATGGCCACAGTCAGATGACTGAAACCAGTAAAAGAATAACAGTATTTAGTTTTATTCCTTCCACATGGTCATATAAAAATTTTTTACTGGTGATGACTTTTGCTTAATATATTTCTTGAACTGACAATTGATTAAACAATTACCAGTGGAGTAATTGGTACTGACCAAATCTACAACCCTTTTGTTTGTCCACTCACACACAAAGGAGAAAACAAAACCAAAAGATAGGCACTGCCGACCTACAGCTGTAATACTGCACAATATACTGAAATTAACACAATGTATAGAAATGAATAGGACCTGGAACTAGAAAAGAATTTTGGTGGATCTTATACTGTACTGTAGAAATGTTCCTGTAACTTGTTGAATTGTAGAGCAGTATATAGTAAGTGATTCATGAGAGGATACAATGCCAAGGTTTCCATTTACTCTTTGAAGGATTTTCAACTCCGTACTCTCAGTACTTGTGAAGTACAAGTAATTTAATTATACAGTAGCAAACTGTATCCCTACAAAATTGTTCTTATGCTTAGTGAGCTTAAATCATCAAGAATTAAATATCTTAGTGACATGCTAATCTGCCAGAGATACAATATATGAACTGAAGACCTTTCAGTTGGCACCATATCAATGTGATCAGCGTCAATTTCCATAAACATTTAATTCTTTATTCCTATACTATGGTTATGATACACAAAAACATATTGGAGCTACTCATCACTAATTACTGATCAATAAATAAAAATATTGCAAACTATAATGGTGATATTGGCATCAACAATAACAACTATCTTTATTATTTGTGAATGATTATGCATCACTGAAGAGGTCCAAGACAGAAAGATGTTTGGAGTTGGCTGTGTTTGCTAAAGATTACACTATCCTTTCTATCACCTTAATAGTCATTTCCAATCCTAAATTTCACTTTTTCTCACAATTTTTTCTAATTATATTAATTCATTCATTTAGGAAAATAAGTCTTTAATAAAAGTTATTTTTCAGATAATTTTATAAACCAAGTCTTAAAAACCAATAAGAAATAATTATTAGCAAATAATCCAAGAACTCTTTTCCATTTTTATCAATTTCAATTTGGTAACCATCTTCTTCCAAGTGTTTATATAACTCATTCATATTTCTCCCTCCCAGCAGTTCATCCAATGTCACACCCTTTGTGTTTGTACAACCTGACTATACCTTTTGTTAGCAATTCATTCATATTACCAATTTAATCCTATTTCAGTTACTCTTTATTTTCTTCAAAATAAATAATAGCAAAGTTTTCCAAACATCTCCCCTATACTGAACTATCTACAGATAAATACTGATGACAGCATGATTTAAGTTTTTGAGAAGGAAACAAAAAAAAGACAAAATAAAAACAATTTTTATGTCAAAATTCACAACATCCATAGCACTGATTGTATTTTTGTTAGACAGGATATAAACTATATTGTAGCTAAATGATAGGGTGTCTCTACTTGCAAGAGTGCCAGGGAAAACAGATTTAAGAAAGGGGTTAGGCAACATGGGCGTATACAGGCAGATTAGCAGCTCACAATCAAGGGCAGCCTCAGGCAGTTTAGAGATGATGGAAGGAGAATATGTTAGGGAGAACAAGTTGTTATTATGATAGGAAGAATTGGGTTCGTGAGAAATAAGAAAACAAAAAAGAATACTGCAAATAAATAAATAAATAAAGGTAAACAATGACGGAAGGACAAGAGTTTGCAGTGAAGCTGATTTTTTTGAGAGAATCTGAAGTTAGAATTGAAAGTTAGGGGAAGAGTAAGGCAAGTTTTAGAGTAAAGAGCAATAATGAAGAGTGGTACAACCAATGGAAACTTAGCACTCTGTGCAAAATGAAGTGATGAAAAATAAATCACTAATTTTGGCAACATCAAACATTTAAGGAACCTTGGATGACTATTTTAATTACTAGAATATTGTCACTGGCTAGTTATCATTTTCATATTGGATTTAATAAAAACACCGTGGGACATGCCCTACAAATGTTTTTGTTTTTTTTCTCATTTTTTTCAACTATTTTAGTTTTTAGAAGTTAAACAAAAGTAATTTTAAAATGTTCAATTCACATTTTAACTTTTGTTACTGACTGCTACACATTTATACACACAATCAGCTTCCACACATTTTCTATCAACCATATTTCACTCATAAGGCATTTGTTGATATGAGGCAATAATAGAAACACATCCCAAAGAGGTCACACACTGGGATTCAAACTGGGGTCATGCAGTTGTGAATCAAACTTCTGAAAACCAAATAAATAGTTCTAAATAAGTTTTTAATGAATCTGCACAATTTTCAGAATTTTTTACCCTTTTTTAAAATTTCTTTGGCAAAATATTAAAAGAGGGCATAAAACCACTTCATAAAATATCAAATATTGATCTATAATATGTGTGAGTGGAGGGAGAGGGAGATGTGTGTGTGTGTGTGTGAGTGCCAAACCAAAGAATTATTGTTAAACACTTCTATGAAGAACAAGTAACAAATGTATTTTCCAAGAATTAAACAGACTCAACTAAAAACCATATGATAAATGGTAGTATTAATACCATTATGGAAAAGTAAAAAATAAATTTTACAACAGAACAGGGACACCACAGAACTCTTACATAGTAATTAGCTTTAAAAATTATTTCCAAAACGGGTAAGTTTAGTTTGAGATAATGTTCGATTTTGAGGAATTGAAGAAATACAAATCAAAGATAATCAATTATGCTGCTCCTCCTACAGCTTGATGATTTAAATATTATATAAAGTTGCAGATGACATTATGAAGAATACACATGAAATAACAATACAATGTCTAATTCAGTTGCCAATCCTATTAATAAAAGACAATGATAATTAGAACTGATAAGTTTAGATAAAGAGACAAGTAACCTCAAAACTACAATGATATCGATTTAAACGCATGCACAAACATACACAGACATTATTTGTTTATTTAATGTGTGTTTTTACATGCTAGCGTGATAGGGGAAGAGGTACCTGAGACAAGATTTTTACGGCAGGATGATCTTCCTGCCACCAAACCTTGCTTTTCAAGTAAGGGGTATTTTTATTCCAAAGGAATTCAGGAGCAAGCATGACAGTCTGCTTGTGGATCTAGGTTAGATCCTTGGACTCATGTCTTCTAAAATAGCCATGAGTTGACTAGTGTCTCGCGAGTGAAATTTGATAGATGAAAACTGCATGGTAACTTGTCATTTGTGTATATATATATATATATATATATGGGAGAATATACAAATAATAACAACAGACGAGGACAGGTGGTGTAAATAACAAAAGTATATATTAGTATGACGCTCGGGAATACGGAAAGTCTTTGACGTTTCGAGCTACGCTCTTCAACAGAAAGAATACGAATATATATATATATATATATAACAATTAGAAAATGGAGGATAATATGCTGAACCCAACTACTTGCAGACGGTGTATCCCGTTGAATTCATTAATTTAATTCATAGTAAAAGTGACAAAGGGAGGAAGAAAAGAAAAAGAAAGAAAGAACCAAAGCACAGGTGTCCATGGCAGACTATGTTATTTTGCCAACATGGTTTACATATAGAAGTACAAAGTACATAAGGAATTAGAGGATGAACAGAAGTTTAATCTTACAGCTGTTACGGCCTAGTTTTGGCAGACCCCATTCTATCCGAATATTCCTTTCCGGAGTGATTATCGGATGACATTTCGAAATGGGGTTACATGCCCGAACCTCTAGGCCTCTTCAGAGATTCACAAAGGGTTACATACAGATGTAGAGCAAGAGGTAAAAACAGAGGTGTGGTAGAGACCAGAAGAAAAACAACAGCAAAAATAAGATAGAAATAAAAATAAAAATACAATTGAAATCAAAATATAAATAAAAATAAAAATAAAAAATACAAATAAGGGTACAGGAGGAAAAAAATAATAATAGTAGTAAAAAAGAATACATAAATGAAGACCCCTAACTCTCTCACGTTATATATATCCGGCAGTGCGTGAGAAGACCCGGTGCGTGAGAAGACCCGGCAAGCCAAGTAAGATCGTTGCCAGTGCCCCTGGACTGGTTCTTGTGCGGGTGGCACATGAGATGCACCATTTTGAGCATGGCCGTTGCCAGTACCGCCTGACTGGCTCCTGTAGGATTTTCGAGCGAGATCGTTGCCAGTGCCCCTGGACTGGCTTGTGCGGGTGGCACATAAAAGACACCATTTCGAGCGTGGCCGTTTTCGTGCGGGTGACATGTAAAAGCACCCACCACACTCTCTGAGTGGTTGGCGTTAGGAAGGGCATCCAGCTGTAGAAACTCTGCCAAATCAGACTGGAGCCTGGTGTTGCCATCCGGTTTCACCAGTCCTCAGTCAAATCGTCCAACCCATGCTAGCATGGAAAGCGGACGTTAAACGATGATGATGATGATGATGATATATAGATATATATATATATATAACATCATCGTCATTTAGCATTCACTTTTCCACACTTGCATGGGTGAGATGGAATTTGGACATTATTTTATCAATCACAAAGTGATGAAAGACAAAGTAGATCTTTGTGGAATTTGAACTCAGAGCATAAAAATAACTAAGTCATGAAGAGTTAAATAGAAAAATGATAAAAAGAGGGTGGTAGAGGATGACAAGGTTGCTACATGATGAATGTTGGTAAGAAAATTCAGTAGGAACAACATGAACAACATGATGGGGGGAAGGGGAGAAAGAGCTGGCAGAAACGTTAGCACACAGGGCGAAATGCTTAGCGGTATTTCGTCTGTCGTTAGGTTCTGAGTTCAAATTCTGCCAAGGTCGACTTTGCCTTTCATCCTTTCAGGGTCGATAAATTAAGTACCAGTTACACACTGGGGTTGATGTAATTGACTTAATCCCTTTGTCTGTCCTTGTTTGTCCCCTCTGTTTAGTCCCTTGTGGGTAATAAAGAAATAAGTTAGTGATAGGAAGGAGACAGGGTAATAGAAGAGGGAGTACTAGAAATGAGTGATAGTGGGGTGGGGGAGAATGATGGGAAATGAGAGAGAGAAAGTGGTGGAGTAGAGAGAATGATATGAATAAATGATGGATGTCAAGAATGTCAGAAGAGGGGGTAATTTAAGAGAAAATAATAACAATGAAGATGGGATATAAGAGTGATGGAAGTCAATAAGAATGGACAGATCTAAAGCAATACCATCCCTCATTACTCAATCTGCATGATGGGAGAGAGATGGAGTGATAGTAGGAAAGCACATTGATAGGTGAGGGAACATGATAAAGATGAGAGTAATGAAAAAAGGGAGAGAGAAGTGTATGAAAACTTAATATGAACATAAAGGTCAGGGGGCGCCCCAAATGTATATATTATACATCCTAATCTCTTTCAAGATTAGTAACATCATTTTTATATCCATTATCTATGCTTGGGTCTAGCAGGTCTTTACCAACACAGGGCTTCATCATAAGCAGTGATCCTTTGTCATCTCCTTTATGGGGTCCAGTATTTTGTGACCAATTTTCAGCACTATATTCCATGTCTTCATTGGCCTGCCTATTCTACAGGATCTATCCACTTTGAGCATCCAGCACTTGTTTATACAACTGGTATTTTCCATATACCTCAATGCTAATACTGATGTAGTCTAATCTCTTCTATACTATATTTAATTCTTCAAAATGTTATGTTTTACTCTCAGTTCATTTGTGCCCCATTGTTCATACTCACTAGCACTACACATCCAACAAGGCATGCACATCTCATTCCTTTCCAACTGACACAAATCCCCACATTCATGGCCTGGTTTTCACTCCCCAAAGCATCATAAAATCTGCCTTTCACTTTCAGAATAACTATCTGCTGTCAACAAAGGTAAAAGTTCCCTGAACATTTTCTACCCAGCTTTTACTCTGGTAACTATTCTTTCAGAACATCCCCATCTTCACAGTTAATTAGATCATATAGGTTACTAAAGCTATAACCTATTTCTAGGGAGCTTTCTGAATATTTGAAGGAATTGTTTGATATATACTTTTACTGTTAACTACACTTATGCCTCTACCATACATTAACTCTACAATCCCTGTGATTCCAGTAAACCTGCTGTGCATTCATAGTTAATAGAGAGTAAACCATATGAAATCCCTACTTATTCCTTATCTACATGTCAAGCCTGGTTAGTTTCCTGGTAGCTGCAAAACTAAGCAAAACTTTTGTCTTTGATAAATTTATTTTGAGGTCTATTTACAAGTTTGGAATCCTTTCTCTAAACCATTGACTTATTCAGGTGTGAGAAGTCACTGGCATACAGGAGTATTCAATGAGAATCAGTTATAAACTCACCTGTTATGGACTGAGAAACTATAATAAGCAGAAAGGGGCTAATAGCTGAGCCCTAATATACACACCAACCTACATGCTAAATTCAATGCTGAATTGTTAACTATCACTTAGATTAGGTTGAGAAGCTTTCTCCTATTTAAGCATGTCTGTAGTTGCCTCATTAGGAACTAGGAAAAGGGCATCAGGAGTATCCCAACCTCCATCCTAGCATAAACCCAAACTGGATCTTATCCAGACAAAAACATAGACACTAGATAACTGAAGAAGTAAGAAAAATTAAAATGAAACTATTTTCAATCTAATTTAGTACAATTGGTGTGGAGACAGAAACTAGAGTCCTGAACTTGGTGTGTTTTTTTTAGTGAAAACCCTCCAAGAATGGAGTTAACTCAATCAACAGCCTTTTTTTTTTTTTTGTCACTCTTAGCATTCAGATTATTCTGTCAAAAGTAATATTCATTTATTCCCACTGTTTTGACTTAATCCTGCATTATCTCATACCTTTGAGATTTTGATGATGTGATCGTTTATTTGTAGAATGACATTGTAGGGCAGGTGTGAGAGATCAGATCTGTCCTATTTGAACATAAAGTAAGTAGAATATTTTGGCTGGGTACGGCTGGTCTAAATGGTATTGAGTTAAGTCTGCCTTTTCTATGATGGTATGGGCTGGATAAAACACTTTGAGGCAGTATTTTATGGTCAGACGCCATTCCTAATGCTGATTGATCCCAACCATTTTTGCAAGTAGTGTACTGTATTCCACAACTTTGCACGAACTACCAAGCAGACAGACCCTTTAGTTTATGAAGGGTCTGTGACATCAAAACTGATAGACAAGCTTACAAAAGTAACAGAAATATATAGCATAGGTGGTTAGGAAGAGGATTAACTGAGATACAACTGAGTTCTGTAATAGAACAAGGTAGTTCTTAGATAGAAGTGTTGTTCTGGACAACGCTTTTACTGGGTATTCTGCTCTGTAGTTTAGAGATTGCTAACAAAAACAGGCACAGATAAATGATTTGTAAGAACTGTGTGAGACATGTCCAGAGATGTTGTTGGGAAAGTGAGTGTTGGTAACGAATTTAGTGAGAAACTTAGTAAGCCGGTAGGTATCTATCAGGGCTTGGTTCTCAACCCTCTCTTATTTATCATTAAGCCTAACAAAAGAGCTTAAGACCAGCAATCCTAGGGAAATTCTGTATGACAATGAACAAGTTCTAATTGCTGAGTCTGTTGAAAATTTAGAGAAGGTTTTGTATGTAGTAGATGTATAGGAATAGTTAGTAATAAGAGTCTCAGTGAAATAAATCCTTTCAAAACCTCAAGATACTCCCAAGATAATGTTGATAGCTTCTCTTGGCAAGGTGACCAATATACCAATATAGAGGGTGTTCCAAAAGAATGATAGCAAGAATGAGACAGAAAAAGTTCAAGAGGCTATTATTTTTGTTAGTGACAAAGAGATTCTCTTTCTGAGTGAAAGGTAGATTGTATGATGCAGGCAATGCAATATTGCACTAATGAAACATGGGCATTAAATCCAGAAGATGCGTGAAAGCTAGAAAAAAAAAAAATTAAGCAAGCATGCTATGCTGGATGTGTAATGTTAGTGTGCATGAATGATGGAATACAAATGAGCTGAGAGAAAAATTGGTATATGAGAAATTATATGCAGTGTGCAAAAGGGAAAACTGCGCTGGTACAGACATGTGATGCATATGGGGAATGGCATATGGGTACTGTGGTACCAAGTAATCCAAGTGGAAGGAACCTGTGGAAGAAGTGGTGTGAGCTGATTGCAGAAGGTTGAATCTTAACAAATAGAAAACAAAGGAACACAACACATGGCAAGATTTTGTGGTGGAGAAAACTCGTCCGATCCATGCAAGCATGGAAAAAAATAGACATAAAATAATGATTCTGCTGATGGTGTATTTACACTCTTACACACACATATACATGTATGTGCATGCATGCGCATGTATATATATATATATATATATATATATATATAATACCAACTTTCTCACCTATATATATATATATATATATATATATATATATATATATATATATATATATATATATATATATATATATATATATATACATATATATATTCACACATAAACATACATATACATGTACACACGTGTATGTGTGTATGTATGTATATATATATATATATATATATATATATATATATATATATATATATATATATACATACACACACACACATATACACTCAAACACACACGAAAACATTAAACAGAAACAAAGACGTACCTTTATGTTATTTATTAGATGTGTATGGCTGAGAAATTATTCATATTTATATCAAACCTGTAACTGAATTGAATATTGCCCCATAAATTGTAATTAGTATTCAATTAGCTGAAACAAGAAGCACCTGCCTGAACATCTAAATACAAAGAGCAAGTCTGGAGTGCAAGTACTAAGAAATCTGTTTAACAAAAGACAGGTATTATTAGTCTGAAATTAATGCATTCAAAATCATATATATAGAAGATCAACCATGACATTTGCATCCAGCATTATTAACTGAACATATAGTTCAAAAGCCAAGTGCCACAACAGATATTATGAATATATATTCGAAAATAACCTGATAGATTTTTATATTTTTGTTTATAAATCAAGCGATAATTATTTGGAAGACTCTTGCACAGAACAGGTGTATTGAGAGGGCTATCAGAAACCCTATACAAGTTTGGGATTTGACCAGATTCTCTGCCTTCAACATGGATTATGTTTATTCACACATATGCTCATATAGTTGTGAGTGTGTGCGTGAACATATCATTAGAGAAGTATTGGTTGTATTGTTGTCAGTGCTGATTGAGTTGGTGTATGATTAAATGTTTTCCAGCCATGACCCTCCTCTCATTTATTTCAGACACAATGGATAGAGCCCGGATTATCAAATGAGTGGATTTTTTTTTTTTTTTTTTGAAGACAGTAAAAAGTGATTTTAGGGATATGTAAGTGTTATTTCCAGCAGACTGAGAGACCACACAGAACCCTCCCACGTCCATACACTTGAGAAAGTAAATGATGTTTGCATTGGCAGAGATAGCAACTTCAATCCTTTCATATATCCCTGCTTAATCCCATTTCTCTTTGATCAGTTCTGATCAAATTTATTCTTAATCCAGCTCTGTCTGGCTGCTGCTGTTGTTGCTACCTATTACCTCTACCTAAAGAAACTTTTTTTTTTCTACATCATCCAATTTTATCAAATTACCAGACCATCTGTAACTGTCCTATTACATCCAGTATCAGATAACTTTAATTCCCATCATTTTCTTAGCACACAAGTCTTATTTTAATAATCAATAAAACACACCCAGGTTGATATTGATTTGACCAATTTCATTTTCTTTAACCAAATTTTGATGTTATACATAATCACATGCCTAATACAGATATCATAATTAAGCCTTTGTAAAGAAAATCCTTTTCCCACAGAGCAAAGCAGGTTTTCTTAACTCATTCAGTTAATATAAACTCTTATCTTTACGTTAATATTGGCCCTACCCTATGGAAGAACTCATCAACCAATTTTACTGAGAGCTGCAGCTGGTTGAGACACTCATTATTGTAGACTTAGTTCATCTACTTTTAAACAGGTACAGTGAATAGATACAGCTAACTCCTGTGAAGTATATGAGTAGATCAAATCCACCTATGGACCTGCAGAACACAATGGAAAGCCATTTCAGTTGTCTAGATAACCATAACCATAGAATCCAGGCTATTGTTCTAATTTGAGGCTCTAAGAGTGATAGCTGGTGTGCAACTCGTGAGATTCATCAAACACAGGTATGAAGCATCAGGTGAGTATCTTTTCCAGCTCTATGGTATTTCTAAATAATTCCATGACTACTTTTACTGAACCCTTACAAAGACCATAACATCCAGTATGGAAGAAATGCCTGCTAAATGTATAGTTAATTATTTCTTTTCTGATGGATGTATTGGAAATGCATGTGCCTCTTGTAGTGCCTACAGATTACATTCCAAACAAAAGGATTTCTTTCTCTAGGTCAGTAATTCCCAATACGGGGCATACTCCCCACTGGAGAAGCCTGGGAAAATTGTGGTAGGGTACAGGATCCAAAATTCTTTTCTTTATTTTAGTGGGACATGGAAGTGTGAAAATCTTTTCTTTTTCTTAGTCAATAATGTACTTGCATTTTGTACTGAGTACTAAATAAAAGAGTTATTGGCAGATTTTTTTGGTATTAATTGTGATAAAATATTAAAAATGACCATCCCCAAATATAACAATATTAAAAATAAAGTTACTTTTTTTTACCACTGGTGGGGCATATATTTTTCTAGAAAGTTATAGTGGGGCCTGGGGGAAGATAGGCTGGGAAACACTGCTTTAGATAATCAACAAGATCACTTTCTAGTTGTTGAGTTATAGAGATCTGAAAATGGTCATACCATTCCACAAACTTGGCTGAGTGGTTAAGAAGTCCACTTCAAAATTACTTCAGATTTATTTTGTTACATCTTAATAACTCACTTGGTTGATTCTTTTTTTTTTTTATTCTCTTCCTGTTGTTTAGAAGAGATCTTCTAAACTTTGAAGTAAACTGTTGTCAAGTTAAGCATTGAAAGAAATGTTGTGTTGCACCTTCAGCAAGTGTCTTCTACCATAGCTTCAGGTCAACCCTTCCATCAAGAATAAATTAGATCAGAATTGATTGAAGAGAAGTGAAGTTAAATGGAGGATATATGAAAAGATTGAAGTAGTTATTCCTGCCAACTCAACATATACTTTATCAAGTGAATAGATAGGCAGAAGGGGAAGGGGGTGCTCTATATAGTCATGTATCCTGCTACAAATAGTTTCCAAATCACCTTCAAACCACACTCTATTATCTTTAAAAAACACTTGGTTGATAATATGGTCTGTATATATGCCATATCTGAAAAAAACAGAATGGTTGTAGCTGGAACATCTTTGATAACAGGTTTACTTGATCAAGGTTGACATGATTGAACAATTTCATCCGGAGTAACTGTGTGGAAGACAACCAGAGAGACCCATTGTGTTTTTCAGTGGTTACAGTTAATCTGTCACTCAGTATAACACCACTCCCTTGAGTGTCTTGATTCAGGCTGACTCAGTTGCAAGCATTTAATCAAGGCCACTAGTCTAAGAATAACTTCCTTTCTTCCTCCCACCAACAACAGATACCCTGAAAGGGATCATGGGAGATGCCCTTCCACCTCTGACAGAAATTTAAAAAAAAATTAAGTTTGGAATTCAGGTGTTGTGGCAGTTGATGCTAACAGTGAACACAAAAGCAATAAAGTCCTGAACTCAACATAGTAATAACTGGAAAGGTTAATACTGAAATAGTTTAGCAATAATTATACTCTTTAAAAAATGCTTTATAAAAACTTTATTTACTTTGTGCACATATAATAAATTAATCCTGTTGGAACTCCAAAATACTACTGAACTAACAGCTGTGCTTCAAACATGAATGAGCTCTTAAAATGTTTGAATGCAGTAAGATATGTTATGAGTTGATATTTCAGGTTTTATTCTCACTGATTAGATATGGTGATAAGATATGGCAATATTGATTTCCTTTGGCCACTCACAATGACAATTTTTTGTTAGGAAATAGTCAATTGAATGGATATATTAATGGTGTTTATTTCACCAAATGTTGAGAGATAAAACATAGTCGTAAACATTTCATCTGGTATGCTATGAACTCATCAAGTCTAAAAAATCTATGCCATGATCAAATACATTTATTTCTGTTGTATCACAACTGTTTTAATTGACATTAATTTCATCATTGGAATCACAATAGTGGAGTAGCTAAATATCTGGTCTTTTAATTGAACAGTGATGGATTTGTAAATGCTGTTGGTACTGTGCTATACTCTAGCAAGGAAATAACTCCACCATTTCTTCCTATGCTTATTAAGTTAGATTAGCAAGGAAGAGTGGCAAGAAAAAAAAATGACTCAGTGGTGAAATGTCATAATAACTGGAAACGACTGTAGTTGGTAGTTAACAATGCCAAAACCGAATCCTCTCATACAACAATAGAAGGAATTAAAAAGAAAATAGGAATTTCACAATGAAACAAATACAATGCATTACAACTACGTAAGTGAGTGTTCCCAAATAAAGAAGTTGATACTTGGAGCTGTAAATTATATTACCATTGTCAACTTAATGTCATATATGCATGATATTAACTATACTTAATTGGTGTAACAGACTAAGCCAAGCAGACTGAGCCAGTCTCATGTAAGAATGGAAAACTACACAAATGAAATACTTCTGCTAAACTTCCTTTTAAGTTGATAGAATTGGGCCCATTTAAAAACAAATATAATATATTATTCATCTTATTAGAAAAGCAAAGAGAAAACACACATCTTAATGGAAGCTAAGAGAATAGAAGTGGTTTTAGAATTTCTGCATGTTTTCTCGATTTAAAATGATAAAAAACTAAAAATGGTTTAGGGAAAATTTGGCTGCATTGCATAGAAGTTGACATAGTGAATTACAAATAGCTCTATTGTGGACTTCTCATTACAAAACAAACCTTTACTTTCAGGTCTGTTACTCCGACTGTGCCTAGGAGATTTTTGAGTATTATTTGTCACCAACTTTAATTCATAATTCATATGTTGTTTTCAATAATGTAATCTAATATTTTAGAAACATAAAAATTTTGGGTGAGAGACAGCCTACTACTACTACTACTACTACTACTACTACTACTACTACTACCACTACTATGACGACAACGACCTTGTACTAAAGTTAGAAATAGTTTTCCTAACTTTAAAAATTACCAAATCAGAAAACAGTTTCAGATTTACAACAAAATTCCTTTAAAACACAATACAAATCTCCAGTTGCCAGAAGTGAGCTTTTAATAAAGTTTTGTGGTATCGTTGCACCACTGAAAAAGGATTAACATTTCAGAAGTGCACCACCCACTGCTTTATTATGAAATACCTTTTCTTTTACTTGTTTCAGACAATGAACAGTGGCCATGCTGGGGCACTGCCTTGACAGATTTAGCTGAAAAAATCTATTCCAGTACGTGTTTTTTTTATAAAATCCAGTAGTTATTATATCAGTCTTATTAGTTGAAATGCTAAGTTACAAGGATATAAACAAACTATCACTAGTTGTCAAGCAGTGGTGAGGGACAAATACAAACACACACATATGATGGTCCTCTATCAAATCTACTCATTTGCCCAAGGTGTCACACAGTGGGACTGAGCCCAAAACCACATGGTTGGGAAGCAAGGTTCTTAACCACATAGCCACAGCAAATTTTAAACTATATACAACATAGGCTACTATTCCTTATATTCTTCTGTGTTGTAAATAGAGATTAGTGGTATCACAGCAAACAGAGCAGATGAGTAAAGGCACTGTTCTTGTGAGAACATTGGAATCAAATTATGACCAGCCATACAAACTCTACAGTGATCTTGGTTAAAAATATTTTAGTTCTTTTCCCAACAACTAAGCTTCTATAATGTGTAATAGATGCAAACTAAAACTTCTTTACATAAGAACAGAATAAATTTATAAATCATATAATTTTAATAATTGAATTTATAATAAAACTAATGTTAATTGTTAGATTGAATCAGTATATTGAATTACCAGCTGTTGTTACATTGGTTTCTGTGATTTAACTTAGACTGGTTCAGTTAACTTAGTTGTATATCATCACTAAATAAGAGGACTTTTTTAGTACTGCAAATAAGAAGAGTAGTGAATTATAAGTATTTTATCAGCTAACGTTGCTGAAGTCATGTCTTCAAAACCCAAAGAAGGAAACGGAGCTAGTGCAGTGTAAACAATAGTTTGTGTCAAAGTTTAGAATATTCTTTAAAACCAGAAGAAAAAGACCATTCAAGAACTTATAAAGATATATTGGAATAAATCTGAAGATTATCATTAATGAATGAAAAAAAAATATAGGAGTTTATGACATTTGTATATTGTAGGAAGTTATAACACCCAGGAATTCTTAGTTAAGAAGTACACATGCTTTCACAGAGTAAAAGCAGTTTCTCCTACAAGACAAAGGAAAAAAAAATTAGCTTGGCACTTCTCTAAACTGATGAGCTATTCTATAAGGTTTCTGTATAAAATTATGCTTGGTAGACACCATATCAACTTGAAACATTAAATATTTAAATAAATAACCAATTCTAGTATTCAGTATAGAGCAGGTAAAATATCGAAAATATATGTAATTTAAAAAAGAAAATTTTTGCTTATATAATACATTTTCATAAACTAAAGGAATCTGATAGCTTGAAACTATTTAAAATAAAATGGTACACAACTGGTCTTTATTTGGTTGATAATTATTTATATATCTAACATGTTTCAGTCATTAGACTGTGGCACCACCTCTAAGGGTTTAGTTGAACAAATCGACCCCAGTTTTCAGTGTCAAGCAGTAGTGGAGGAAAACACATGCATTATTTATACATCACACTGTTTCCATGTGAATTCATTCACATAGGCATTGGTCAGTGCGGGGCTATATTAGAAAACACTTTTCCAAGGTGCTGTACAGTGGGACTGAACCTGAAACTATGTGGTTGCAAATCGAGCTACATAAGCAGATTTTGCTCATGCAACACTGTATGTGTACATGCAGGTTTGTATAAATGTAATTGTATAATTATTATACCAGTAGCAAAATAAAGCCCTATAATTAAGACAGGATTTGGCAGCAGCTGTACATTACTAGCAGTGAATAATTTTTATCACACTTTTCTTCAAAATAATTTACTTTTAATAAGTTGAGATGTATCATTCACTCAAGTATGTAACCCGTAAGCAACTAGATAAGCTCTACACAGATAAGGAACAGGCAATTGGGCTAAAGTTTTTGAAGTAGCAACTTGTACTTTATGAATTCAAAATCTGCTACAGTTGTTGTTTTTAGGTAGAATAGTTTATTCTATATTGCTTTACTTGGAATAATCACCAACATTAAGATGCTAGCTACGAGAAGATTTACTTTCTCACTCATTTCACACCTTAAAAATGGGCCTATTTACGGCCCTAAAAAACACTTAGTGTTTATGAAATGTTTACAGTCGGAAAAAATATCTTTTTATTCATTTATTTATTTTCTGAAAGCATACACAGAAGGTTAAACACGCCCACACGTTTTAATATTATATACAAGCACAATGATAGAATATCAAAACAAGAAAAATGTAATAACGATGTAACCGATAGAATTGTGCGAAATAGTGTTGAAATCTTCATTCCACTCGCGCCAACTCATCAAAAAGGAAAACCAAAACAAAAAAAAGGTATAAAAAGGAACACACTGCATTGATTTACTTATTTTAAGAGAAATAAGTACAAAATAGAGGGGAGAGAAGTACAAACATTTGTTTGTGGGTAAAATAAAATAAAATATGGTTACGAAACACCATCTGATGGTATATCTATGGAATTAAATTATAAATAAAAGATAGAAATTAAGCCATATCTTAAAAAAAAATAACAAAACAAACTGAATGGAAATCGCCGATCCGTAAAAACATTTTACTTAAAAGTGCTTTCAGTTCAATTGAAAGTATATTTACGAATCCCATTCATGCTAAATTCTAGCTTTTGAGAAGTAGATAATTCTCTTTTCCATGGATAGGACGCTAGCCTATCGCAGAGAAGTAACATTGTCAGGGAAATGCATGGAATCTCTATTTTTAGGAGTAGGTGACAAAAAACGTCTGCTCTGATATAAACCTTAGAATCACGAGATCTACTCGGTCATTTCATCTTTATTGAGTTTACTCATGTATATCAACCCTGTTAATTGACAATTTGTTACAATAGAAGCCTTAAAACAAGCCATGCTCTAATCAATTATTTGTCCGCATAACATTACTATATCTCCCCTAAATATAATCAAAGAAAAAACAACCAGAATTGATGCATTCATTAAAACCCCATCAATCATGAAAAAATAGATAGTTCTCCCGAACTATCTATTCTTTCATATGATAATATTTTCCTATAAAAATAATTAAGATCTCCATCGATACGAGGATAATAACATTTTGTTATGACTGGCATCAAAAGGCAAAATAAATATCTCAAGACGCAACAGTAGTAGTAACAAATGGTCATTTTGTATCTAATAATAGCTTCAATAAGTTGTACTGAATAACATGACTCTTTTATGTAACTTTCGTCATCACAAGGAATTACATACACATACATTATACTAATAAAGTACTTGAGAAAAAAAAACGGAAAAGGTGTAGTTTGATAGTGTTCATTAATGTTAATTAATAGATTTTAAAACAAACATCGGAGTGTAGAGGTGTTGGTTTATTGAGAAGTAAAGAGATAATAACAGCTTTTATCAATGTTTATTACATAACAGTTAAAAATATTCTCTCTTCCTCAAAATACTAGTCTAAATAGAATTTAGACAACGTAAATTGTGAATACATTTATTAAGTGTGGAGGAAGACACATAATAATAGCTGTTCGTTTCTGCTCATTTTGTATGTGACTCGTTCGCAGGTGAAACATCAGTCACGAGGCTTCAAATCAAAACAACTATTCTGATTGTTTTTATTTAGACGATCGCCCAATTTTTCAAGAGCAAAAGGAAGTTACATTTGGTAAAAACAAGGGAGTATCGTGTCTGCGCTCGTGTGCGCGCGCACGCACACACACACACACATATATATGTGTGTGTATATCTATCTATCTATCTATATATATATATATATGGATGGATGGATGTGTGTGAGTGTGTGTGTTTTGTTTGTTTTATTGGTATTTTAGGATGCACACATGGCCAAGTGAGTAAGAAGTTCAGGTACAATTTGCAATCATGAGGACCTGGGTTCGACCACACTGCATGTACTCTTTTACCATAGATAGCTTCATGTCAAACTCCAGTACTGAGTAGAAATGAGTAGATGGAAACTGATGTCCCTTAGACGATACTCGTAATTCATCTTTACTATACACTGTACCAAGCTCATTCAGCCTGAAAATTACGATATCGCTATATATGCCTATGGAATACTCAGCCACATACATTGTAGTTCAATGCGTAGGCAGTTCAGTTGATAGAACAGTCAGAGTATCCATCGTCAACAGCGATGGTGATATGTATACTTTTTACTTTGCTGCTACGTCTGTGATATTGTGGTCGTCAAACACTAGCTGCATGACGTAAAGTCTGCCAATATACTAATGAAAACCATGATGTCAGTGGAAATATTTTTGTGTCATTTGATTAGATTGTAAACGATAAACATACAAACAATGGCTGTGAAATTCAGTAACACTGATCTGTTAAAGAACAAGTTATCTTGAATGAAGAGTTGATTACATAAGTAATGTTTAAAGCCAAGGGTTACATTTCAACCTCAATCAATCTTCCTGCTACGAA
>NC_142931.1:41536620-41544120 GCF_046866305.1 Octopus bimaculoides | reverse complement strand
AAGAATATTGCCTTAGTGCAATAGATCAGCTTCTGGTGGCACTAAAAGAACTGAGGTGGCACTAAAGAAATGTGGTGATAGATGTAAAAAAAAATGTTAATAGGTTAAAGTTTTGTGAAATACAATTGTTTTGAATTTGCTGCAGAAAGTGGTCTATATTTGTGGTGTGCAGGGTGAGGGAGCATTAGGAATGTGACCTGGGTGCCAAGGGAGCAGCAGCTTATGATACTGTAACAGTTTAGCAATCAAGGGCTCACAATTTTTTTCAATACCTTTCCAAAATCTTCAAAGATCCATGAGGCATAGATGTGGTTGTATTAAAAAAAACAAAAGCACACAGAAAAAAGACCCAAATACCAGATGAACTCACTTTATAACAAGAAACATAAACGAGGACACTGCTGTCCAACTCCTTCATTTGTCAAGACCCGAAATGAAAGTGGGTCATAGAAATGAAATGAGATAAACTAATCACTAATGGTTATTCTCCAGCATGGTCACAACCTCTGTCTATATATATATATATATGTAGATGTATGTACACTTACGTGTATATTATTAATATATTCATATATATCATCATGTTTTTACAAATTTATTTATAAATGTATGTGTATGTGTGTGTATATATATAAATACACACACACACGCGTTTATTAATTGGTTTTGAAATCGTGTGTTGAAACAGATATCGTTATATTTCGGGACGGCCTTTTTTTTTTTTTTCTAGCCAAATAAACACACGCACTGTATATTCGTTCTTTACTTGTTTATTATTGTTCTTATTTTATGTCAATCGTCTGGAAATCTTTCGTCACACTTCCTGTGACCTCTTTAGCGACTCTCCATCCCATGTGTCTCATCCTCCAAAGACCTAAAAGACAGAACAGGAGACACGTGTAAACACATGAAAAGCGAATTTATAGTGCCTGTGTTTATTTGACAAGAAAAAAAAAGGACCGTCCCGAAATATAAACAATATTTATGAAAGAGACAGGTTTCTATTAGAGGCCCATAGAGCCGAATCAAACTGTTTTAAATACATGTAACTCCTAGTAAATATGTTGAGTATCTTTTCCTTTCGTCTGTCCCCTCGCTCGTGTGTGTGTGTGTGTATGTGTGTATTTATGCGTAAGTGTAGATTTGCTTTTACACACACATACATACAAGGACTTCAGTTTTTTAAATCTTTGCTACTTTTAGTAGTGAAATAGAAATTTTTTTCTTGTTGCATCATCCTACTGTTTTCTTCGTACCCTTTTGCAAATGATATTTCTTCTCTATTTAGAATGAATTAATTGTGAAGTAAAATTGATACTTGATATTAAAGTTCCATTTACCGCAAGTGTGGCACACGTCAGGAATTTTATTAGTGTTTTGCCTTAATTCTATTGAAATACACAGCCTTTCGTTTCAGTTAATTGTGAAAATACTGAAAAATTAAAAATAATACGATCGCTATTAACCAGGCATTTGGTACATAAATTGGTTTCTAATTTTGTGACAGGGTCAGCAAATTCGGGAAAAAGTGTAAGTCGATTACATCGACCCCAGTCCTCAACTGGTACTTTCTTTATCGACCCCGCAGTGATGAAAGGCAAAGTCGACCTAGGTGGAATTTGAACTCAGAACGTAAAGACGGACGAAATGCTGCTAAGCATTTTCTCCGGCGTGCTTAGCGATTCTGCTAGTTCGCCGCCCTATTTGGTACATAAATTGGCTTGCAATTTTTATAGATTTTAATTTAGAATTACTTTAATGCAGGAAGTTTGTATCATAGAACCAGGGGCGGTTTCAGGCGAGTTGGTATCAAAAAGGGCTTACGTGGAGTTCAAATTTGAGAAGACGAAAGAGAGAAAGAGGGGGTAAAAATGGTATTCGTAATAATTATTCTTCTCAATTCGTATGTGTTAGTGGCAGAAACCTGATCAAAGTTCATTTCATTTCACAAACGTAAGTAGAATAATGTAGTTGCGAAATTTTAAGTGAAGATTAAATCTAGAAAAAAAATAAATAATAATTTTTAACCACCATCCCCCCCAAAACCCCAAGAAATTTTATATCACATGTCCTAACGATTTTCTTTTGTTACTGCCAATGCCCTTTCTGTACTTAGTAAAAGTCATGCATGTCACCAAAATACAGTCCCAACGCTTATAATGTTGTGGCCTTGTGTCTCAGAAATGCTTATTATTGTTAGAGTTAAATGATTATGATTTCATGACTATTTGTCCCTAAAAGATTAATTTTTGTGTGCGTGTAAACACACACACGAAGAGCGAGAGAGAGAGAGAGAGAGAGAGAGAGAGAGAGTGGGGAGAGAGAGGGAGGGTTAAATTAAAGTGTGGAGTTTGTGAGTATTTCTCATTTTCCTATCTCTATACAATTTCTACTTATCTTCTGTTCATTATCAAATTCAGTCTTGGTACACGCCCCAATCATCTATTTTAATATTCTCTTCAGTAGCGACAGGGCATGCTAGCGAGACGAGGACACGTGGTTGCGATAAATCAGTTTCTGTTTATTCTCCGAAATTGTTTGAATATGTAAATGTAAAACATTTGCATTTCTTAGATTTCTGGTTCACAATTAAGTACATCTTGTTTCCTAAATCCTACATATGTTTGTTTGGCTTTTGAGCGTGTTTTGTTCGTTTTTTTTAATTTTTTTTTTATAAGCGGTAATAAGTTATCTTTTGAAGTTAATTTGACAATAAAAATCTTTGGACAACCATTTGGTGTTGAATGATTAACGATTGAATGATCCATATTTCCTATAGTAATTGTAGAATGAAGTAGATGTGGAAACAGCACTAACGAAACGATCTCTAAAAGTCTTCTTGGTGACACGCCTTCCCAACCGTCAAAATCATTCTCCCCCTTGTTTATTGGTCTATCGGTTATATTATATAAAAAAAAAAATAGAAAAGAAGAAGAAAGAAAACAAATATGAATACAAAGACTTTTTTGTACACACATAAACACATATACGCACCCACATACACACACACACACTACACACGATTGTACACACCCCGCTCCACACGTAGAATCTTAGCGTAATAATTGTTTTATATACGTGACGTGTGTGTGTGTGTATAAATGAACGCACTTAAATATATAAAATCCATGTGTAAAACCTATGCACCATCATCACCACCACCACCACCACCACCACCATCATCGTTATTATTATTATTACCTCAGAAATCAGTATTAAGTATTGGTTAAGTTGATTTTGTATTAAATATTTTGTGAAAATTAAAGTTAGTTCACTTTAATGTTTTATCCAGAGGAAGTCCGGCTCGGATAAAATTTCATTCAGAGTAATTTATTGTTTAGTCATACGAAGTGGTGAAGGAGTCTTATGTGACAGTTATGTGAGTGGGATAAACATTTTCCTTCAACTTTCGTATAGGCGGGTCCCACTTTAGTCTACTTTCGTTAATAAACTATAGATAAATCCCTATTTTAGTTACCCTTACATAAATATTTATTCCCTACTTTCTAACGTAGGAAAAAAAAAAATGAATAAAATTTGAAGTTTTGTATTTTATAGACTTTTAGTTGTGATAATGAAATAAAACAAAGTTTGTTTGTTAAAAAAAAAATCCTACTTAATGTTCATTTTTTCCAGTGTATTTATTAGTTTGAAATCAACATTAATTGATATATCTGTTCAACAGGTACTTTTACTACTCATCATTATCATGTTCCCACCAATAGATCTCCCTTGATACAAGAACACTATTGTCATGTTTTACTTTGTCAAAGTTTCTTTTATCTTCCTTCATAGCTGAGTCAGGAAAGCAAGATTTCTAGTGTTAATATTTTGATTAAATATTTGAAATAAAACAAGTATGAATTTATGTATGTTTTATTTTAATAGTTATTTTTATAATTAAGTAGTTTTTTTTTTTCAATTAAATTCTAATTGTTTGCAATTATGATAAAAATATTTCAGGTTCATTTAAAATCTCAATTTATAATGAATGGAGTTTGTGTTATTTGGCGTGGTTGGATAGATTTGCATCGTTTGGATGGAATTGGTTGTCTAGAATTTGATACTGAAAGAGCTGAGGTAATTAAATAATGTTCTTGAAATTCAAGACTTGATTTTTTTTTTTCTCCATAATATTCTTTTGTTTCCTAATTAATTACTGCCTATTTTTAGAATAAATTTAAGCTATTGAATAACTGTTATGTTAAGAGAAAAAGTTTACCATTGCAATGACATATCTATGTTTTGAATATTTCATTTGTTTCTTCAATTAATATTTTCTATTCTGATACACCTTTTTATTTTCCAAATAATACATGCTTAATAAATTATTTGTAATATATAAGAGTAGTTCAATAAATATTTCAAGTATCATAACAAACATTGTTCTAATTTCTTCATATTTGTTAGAAATGTGATAATTTAAAGTATTGTCTAACTTGCAGTTAATTCCTCTCTTCATATATTGCCATTAAAACTCATTAAGTAATCAACCTTGTATAATTTCAATATATTCTGTTAAAATTTAGTTTATCTATGATTGGAAGCATATGGATTGCTGTAGGCTTTTTATTATTTTTTTGTCACTTAACCACAGAGCATATGTATTAATTTACAAACTGTGAGGGGAGTCACTTTTGAGATGGGCATCAGATGTTGTTATTCTAATATTTATTCTTTAGCTAAATGACTTTTTTTTTTGCTTTCTTTCTTTCCCTTCTTTTTTTTTAAATGTCATTTACATAAGTCTGGTAAATTAGCATTTTATGAGTTTCTAGGAGGATAATTACAAAGATCAAAACCTAGTTTTAAATATTCATGAAAACAGTCTGGTATTTCCTAGTAAACAGTTATAACCACACTATTATTATTACTGTGAAAAATGAAAGGATTAAAAACATAAAAAAAGTAATAGTTTTGTTTAACAAAGCTAATAAAAAAGGGAAAAGAGAATCTATTAAATGTAATTGAAGACTCAAAGAAAGCAATTTTTTTCCTTTTTGTTTAGAATGAACAATATTCTAACAAGCCCTTTCTTTCTCTATTATGATCATTTCCAAAGTCTTCATAGGTTGCAAATCTCTTGTATTTATCTTTTGCTGACTGTTGGAGACAGAATTAACAGTCTATTTTGGGTGGAGATTTGAAGATAGAATTAGGCTTTCATTACCAAATCTCATTGGATTTGCACTCAGTCACAGCATTGAACATGGGGCTCTGTAAGCAGATATCTATCTTTATGTTTAATCTCTTAATTAAGCCATATGTTGCTGAACATTGAATTAATACACATGCCATAAGGGAGTTTCCCTGCTGAAGGCTCTTAGTTTGTCAGCTTTGATTTTCCTCCACCATATCACTCCCACTTCAGTCCTCACTCAATTACACACACACTTTGACCTTCATCTTACATCCATCTGCCACCTAGAGACTGGAAAATACCTAAGACAAAAGAAACAAAGGCCTTTAGAACAAAACTGGGGCCTCTGCAGACGTTCTGAACCCACACACTCCTCCACTGCACATGTTTACCAACAATAGCTGTCAGATGGCCTACCACCCCAACACACCTTATGAAATTCATAAGTTGGGGCTGGCAAAACAAGAAAATTAAACTTTTGTGGGACAATGGGAACAAAAAGACAAAGAAAAAAATCAATACCAGGCTGGGAACATAGTACAGATCAGCTGTCCACCAAAACTCACACCTTTATTAGCCTCTATTTTTTTTAATTTGGAAAAGCAAATGGTGCCCTAAGAACCATATGCAGACAGCCTCCCAGGCCTGCAGGCTTATAATAACAGGAAAACCAATTAAAAACTGGCATTGTTGGCTGTTTATGTAGACAGCTGATGACATTTTTCTCTCACTTTTAAGCCACTCATTTTGAACACCCTAGGGTCACCTTTTGTCAGGTCTTGCTGCAATTTGCCTTATCAGCTGCTAGAAACCAGCCTGCTTTGGACATAGATTACTTGTCCATCTCAACATGGTAGATAGAAGAGTGTCTTTGTCATTAGGGAAAGTTCCAGGTGATATGTATATCTTTCAAAACAACCCTTAGGAAAGTTAGAAGAGAAATGTGAGATATCCTTGAACAGTTCACATGGGAAAGTTTTGAATCAGGCATAGGATACCTCTAACATCAGTTGCTACTTCTATTTTTTCTCATTGATTACATATTATTTTATTTTATTTTATTTTATTTTTTCCCCCTTTTTTTTTTACAATTACATTTTTATGAATGAACTTAGAATTAAATGTTCTTTTCATTCAAGTTTCTTATAACAATACTTGTTTGATTTAAACTTATTGTTAAGTGAATATCTAATATTCAGGTTGAAGATGCTATATTAAGAGAACAGACCGATCAATATAACAGAAGAATACGTGGTTTTGAAGAAAGACAGAGACAATTTAGAGAACAAGAAGTAAGAAGAACAGAAGCTGAGGTAGTACAAGCTTTGTTGCATATATCAGAAGACTGCAAGTCTTGATATAAATTTCATCCTAAGTCAGTCCATCATTTTAAAAAACTCCATTAAATTAGATATTTTCAAACAATTATATATTAAATTGTAATTTCACAAAAATTCAAATGTAAATTAAATCTGTTAAAAATATGAACTTATTTTGATTATTCATTTAATCTATTTATTTTAATACATTTATTTCTTGAACATCTTAGTACTATTTTGAAAGGATAGGTTAAAACCAATTTTTAATCAACTCTTCACTCTCATTGCATTACAGTTATATTCGCAAATTTAAAACAAAGCAAAATGGACAGCAATTAGAGTTTTTACTTCAGAAAGAAATAGTAAGAAAACTACATACAAAAGTAAAGGAAAAATATAAAAAATCATATGGTACAATGTATTTTCATTGTTGTCCCTTATTTTGTAGAGAGAAATAGATTAAATCATTTCTTTCTATTATTAATTCGACTAAAATGGAAACAGTATTTTTTTTTTTTATTAAACAAAAGTAAAATAGAATTATTGTTTATGAAATAAGTGATAATATTCTCTCTAAACTCTAGCTTGTTTTGAGTTTATTTTAAACTAAAACTGTATATATTTTTTATATCTTGTTATTCATGATTTTGCGCCTTTGTTATAGATATTTCAAGATGTTCTTTCACTATGTTTATATAAGATTAAAGATCAACAATATTGTTTATAATTGTCTTACTTTGATGTTGCTTTTTATTTTGTTTCTAGCAATAAAGTATATCTACCCAATATTTTGTTCTTTAATTTACATGAACTATTTTAAGCTTTGATTTATTCTTTAAAATATGAATAATATATTGCCTAATGAAAATTTATTTTCAAGTAGGTATGTATTTATTCCTTGTTTAGCTCTAAGAAATGTATATTTGCTTTTGAGAGTCTTTTGGAAGTAAAATATGTAGATTCTAAACAGTTAAAAGAAAATTTTTTAAAAATTGAAATTATGTTCTCTTAGTAAATCTAATTTTAAAAAAAATTATCAAA
>NC_142931.1:41524120-41531620 GCF_046866305.1 Octopus bimaculoides | reverse complement strand
TTTCAATGTTTGTATTTTAAATCTATTTGTCAAGTTTTCAATTATTTTACTAATCGACGATTTTTAAATAAATTACAATTTAAAATAATTAATCAATATTCAGGTTTGATTTTTTAAAAAATATAATGAAAAATGGTTTTATATATTAATTTATATCTGAGGAGATTTTATTTGTTTGTCTATTTTTTCCCATTTAACTAAATATATTTTAATTTAATGTAGATGTATTATTACAGTATTCTTATTACTGACATTATTAATTTGGCAGTGAAATTTGTACGGAATGTAGAATACTGAATTAGATAGATGTTTTTATGATATTCAGCCATAGGCCTCAATGTTTTCAGTTTAAATTCTATAAGCACCAGTAATATATTAGGGTAAATTCTATTCCACCCCTTCAAAAATTGACCCAGTACTTAATTTAAAGAAATCATCATCTACTACTACTACTACTACTACTGTTGTTGTTGTTGCTACAATCTTCATTTTCTACCATTTGGTTGTTTTGTAGTATTTGTTTCCTTCACTCATAGATTTAACAATTATTTAAAAATACTTTCTGATTTCCACATAGAGTTCTAATATTGATTTCTTTTTTCCAAATACGAACGCCCTGTATTTTTAGAGTAGGGAGATGGCATTCAGAGGCATGAACTTTAGTGTTGTCTGCGAAGTGCTATGGCCTTGACTCGCTTTTTGAAGCTGATCTGTAGTCTCTGCATGCTTACTTCATGTTCTGCAGTCTTCCATTAGATACTTCTAATGCTACAATAATTGTTTTCACCATGAAAAAAAGGTGTGTCAGTTGTTAATATTGGTACTGACTTGTAGACCTCAGAGTGTTAGAATATACTATCAATGATAGTATTATTTATATTACAGTCAAAGGAAATTCATGTTGTTGTTTTTTTTTTTCAGTGTAATTAAGTATATAAAAGAAAATAGTCTCTCAGCAACTTTTCCTATATTCTGTAATAAATGTTTTCAATTATGCTAAAATTGTATATTATGTATGTCAAGATATTTAATATAAATATTATTTCTATAAAGAAATATATTATAAGAATCATTTGAAAGTATTTCTATAGAATGTCTGTTAATTGTTTTGGAAGTTATTCACTAAATATATAATTCCACATAAAATGAAAATAATTTCATAAAAATGTAACAAAAAATACAAAACAACAGAACACCACCACCACTAAAACTTTATAAAACAACCTATTATTAGCCTGCTATAAACCCTTGTTAGCTGTAAACAAATTCATATAAATTAGTAAGTATTGGGAGGGTGGATAAAAATGAAGCAGTTATTTTATCTGGTAGAATCGTTAACATGCTGGGCAAAATGCTTAGTGACATTTTGTTTATCTTTAACTTTCTGAGTTCAAATTCTTCCAGGGTTGACTTTACCTTTCAGGATCAATAAAATAAGTACCAGTTGAGCATTAAGGTTGATGTAATCAACTTATCGCTACCCCCAAAATTGTTGGCCTTTTGCCAAAACTTGAAACTAATACTTTATTTGTAATGATTGACGTTTGCTACTATAAGTATAATTAACCATCTTTCAATTACTTTCAGGTACACAGTCACAGTTCTGATGCTAGTCCCAGTGAGACGAGTGGTAGTGAATGAAATCATCTTATTCAGAATATATTCTGTACATATTGTAACATAATATCCTCTTATGAGAGGTTTAATTTATTGGTTGTCTTCAAAATTGGTTGTTTCTAAACTGAACACCACAGTTCATGTTTACTATTATTGCTTTCAATAGTAAACTTACTGTTCTCTGTTATTGGTTTCAATAATAAGCATTGTCCATTGTTATTTGTTTTCATTAAACTCTATTCACTACAATTTCTACCCCACCTACTGAATAGCAAATTCATAAAAGCATACATTATTTTTGCTATATAAAATCTCTTAGCATAAATAACACTTATTTTCATATGGTTTCTCTTAATATACTCTTTTAATACTCTTCCTCTTAATGTTTTATGAAACTTTCAAAATAATTATACACTCTAAATATAATTCAATTTCTCTTTCCAAAATAACTGTGAAACCTCTCTATCTGTCAGTCTATCTTATAACTGCAATTTGCTGTTATTTTTTTTTTTTATTATTTATTTTTGTTTCTTTGACTGAGTGCCTTGCTGTTGATTCTGTTAGTCTTATTAACACTGTATTTAGAATAATATTGGTATTTATTTGAGGTATAATTTATTATGTCAAAATAATAATTTCCATATTGCTATTCATATTTAACTAACAATTGAGGGTCATGATGGCCCAGGTATTTGAACACCAACTGGGTTATTGTTTTACTGAAACTTAATCAGAACCTCAATATTCTGAAATTAAATCCTGCAGGAGTGGACTTTGCCTTCCATCTCTGTTGGGAGTCATTAAAATACCAGTTATAAGCTGAGGTTGATTAATTTTATTATACTCAACTCTTGCAAATTTGGCTTCCTTCCTAATCACAAGAAATCAATATTTCATGAACAATAATCCAAGCTTTCATTTATTTTCATATGTGTGCTTCAAAAATGATTTTTTTAATACCAAAATTTTAGCTTAACTCATTCTGTCTTGTTTGGTTTTAGTGGTGTCTCTTGTGAACTGCAATAATCTTTTATAAATATGTCATTTAAATTAGTTTCTAAAACCAATTTCTTTTGCTCTAATCTTGTAAAATGACTACAAAATTTCCATCTTTCATTAATAACTTATTCTAACTAACATATAATAAGATAACAGAATGAAATCAATAATTGTTATGCAATTACAAAGACTTATATCTATATTTCTATATTTCTAAGGTATATTTATTTTCACATGAATGTTTGAAAGTTATGACAAAAAATAATTTCTAATTAAAGGTCATTTCATTTAATGATGCTTGCTATAATTACATAACTAATCAATTAAAGTATTTTTCTTATATCATGTATACAAAGAGCACCACCCTCTCACATAAATAAATGCATTATTTAAACTTCAGTTTTATATTGACATATCAATTTTCATTATTGATTTATAGATTTGTGGAATATTTGATCACACATACACACATTTTTTTTTTCCTAGCAAAATATTAATAGTTGTATACTTTATGATGTGAGTAGTTCACGATATCATATATTCTTCACATTTTTGTTGTCAAATTGTTTATTCTACAAATACACACATTATTGAATTCACTCCTTTATTATTCTTTTATTTTAATATTTCTTTACAAATACTCTATTCAACTGTCTGTAGATACAGTAAAAGTGAGTATTGGTGATCAGGTCAGAAATGTATGGTGAAAGTTATTATTTCTATTAACTAAATAAAGTAATAAATAAATCATTGAAATAAATAAATAAATACAATAAGGTGTCTATATGATTTTACTAAAGCACTACTTATATCTATTTAAATTGATGATTTTTTAAATAAAATTCTTTTGCACTGTTTGAATATTTAGAAATAACAAAGAATGAGAACTTTTTTTTTTTTGTAAATTTTTTTCTGTAATTGGCATTAAGCAAAAAGAATTATATTAGCTTAACTATAAAGAAACCACTTTGTCCATTATATACATTTGACATTGTTTTATTGGTTTATTTTCTGAATATTCCTACTAGTGCAATAGATCAAAAGAAAGCATTTTCTCTCTGACTAATAATAATAATAATGTTTTGTTAATTGTGTCATTTTCTTTAATCACTTTTCACAGATCTGTGCTTTATTATCCTGTTAAATATTTCCCCAAACATTTTTATTTTTTTATTATTTATATGTATCTGATATTTTTAAAATTTTAAAATAAAATCTTAAAATTATTATCTCTTTAATTTTATACTTTTAAATCTACTTCATCATCATCATTATTTTTTTTTTCATCATCATTAAAATCATCATTAATCAGTCATTATACTACCTTAGCCAACAAATCTCATTCTTTGGTTAAAGCTATTTTAAACATTAAATTTCTGCTTTTCTTTGAACTAGTTCAGATATATGTAATTTTTCTCCCCTATTAAGATGCTTTTAGCAGAAAAAAAGAGACAGAAAATGAATTATTTTGTGTCAATCCTTCCCTAATCATCTTTTATTAATTAGTTTTGGTGTGTATTTTTTTCCCAAATTCATTTTTTCACCTTTAAAACACTGTTTAGTAAAGCAAGTAATTATCTTTATAATTTGCATATTTGACTTATTAATCAAAATTCTCTAGATGTAATATGTTAAGTAATGCATCCTTCATTTATGTGTTCTGTTCTGTATTATGCATGCGTGACTGTTTGTATGTAAGTGTGTTTATCTGTGCACATGAATGTGAATATTAAAGAACATATTTATTTACTATGATTGTTATTTTCAGAACAAATAAATTTTTTGGCTGTTATTCATCGTCTTTTTTATTACTATCATTATTATGTAAGTTATAATTATTGTTACTGTTGTTATTATTTTTGCTAGTTAAAGGGTGGTGACTTGGCTGAATATTTTGAGTCTTGTAGTATGTAGTTGTGTTATTCTATATTATGAGTTCAAATCCAACTGAGGTTAACTTTACATTTCATGCTTCTGGGGTTGATAAAATAAAGTATGAGAGAAATGCTGGGATCCATGGTATCAACTACCCACCTCTCCTGAAAACTGCTTATCTTGTGCATAAATTAGAAACAGTTATTATTGCTAGCTAAACCTTTAGCATTCACATTATTCTCTCAAAAGTAATGCTTGTTCTCTTACACTATATTGAATCAATCATGCATTATGTTGCAGCTTTGAGATTTTGAAGTGGTAACTTTTAATTTTTAGAATGATATTGTAGGGTTCATGTGAAAGGCCAGATCTGGCCAGTTTGAACATAAAACATGTAGAATATTATGGCCGGTTCTGGGTTAAAGTGAGTTTATTTCTTCACATTTATTTAACAACATACTGTATTCAATAGCATAAAAGATGCACAAGCATATTAAACACACCCAACTTTCAGTTGCACATATTCAGGAAAAAGTGTGTGTCAAGGACAAGCATAAAAGATGCACAAGCATATTAAACACACCCAACTTTCAGTTACACATATTCAGGAAAAAGTGTGTGTCAAGGACAAAATTAGTTTGAGAGGCACAGCTTCACATATAGAACCCGGAGTGTTTTGTTGAGATTATTTTTGTTTTAGAAAATAAGTATGTTTTATATACCATTATGTTTCAAAGTTTACTTTTCTGAAGGCACATCAAAATCTTCATGTAACTTTGTCTTCTTGAGCTGAAACAGAATTTATGCAAAGAAAGCAAGTGTTAGTGTAGGTTAATCATTCATTCAAAATGGTCTAATTCTTCTAAATTTCAGTTGGGTTCCAATTACTTTTAAGTATCAATTTTTAGTATCTAGAATAATTTATTTGTAGAAAATTTATTATAATTAGCTATGAATATAAAAATCCTTGTTTGTTTATTTTTTTTGCTTACAGTTGATTTTTGTTATTGTTGAGTTTCCAAAGTTGTTCATGTCTCTACCTTTGTGTTGTAGACCATATCTGTATTTATATTTCTCTCTCTCTCTCTCTCTCTCTCTCTAAACCACACTCTTCTTGCTTAGTATTAAAACTTAAAGAAAGAATTCAAATGGCGTAATCAATAAAGTTAATTGTGAAGTTATTAGATTATCAAAACATGGTTGTGAGTTCATTAGTCTACAGTAGGCATTTCATGCAAGTCAGCATGTTTCAAAGTTTGTAGCTAAAGAACAGGTTATAGGTATCTGAGGCTAATTAGCAGAAACATCTAATCACTGATTGCAGTAAGAAAACTTAGTAAAATATAGTTCCAAGGATTGCTCTGGCATAATTTATGTTTAACACCATCATCATCATCATCATCATCGTTTACTGTTCACCTTTTCATACTTGAATGAGTCGGATGGAATTTATCAAGGTAGATTTTCTATGGCTGCATGTCATTCTTCCGAAACCCTCACCTGTTTCCAAGCAAGGTAATATTTCCCCATGGCCAGACACGTTTTTCATGGAAGACTGGAAAGCAACAACATTGCTTATATGATGGTGATGTTTGCTTACAGCCATCACATGATATCAAGACACGGGTAGACTCAAACATGCATATACTCCCACACACATGTGTATGTAGCTACTGGATTTATTGTGTATATAAACAAATTGGCTGTTTGTTTCTCTGGAGTTGGTCAAATGATGTGACCACCTCTAATGAGAACCCAATAAGGTTTGAAAACCATTTAAGGCTGTTCATAGTTGTTTCAATCTACAGAGAAATAGTTAAATTTACTATGTATTTCTATTATGTAGGTTTACATTTATATATGATGGGTTTCTCTTCGTTTTCATCCATACACAAACAAAAACACACCAAATTGGTTGTCATTAGAGTGCTGGATAGAATGTAATTTGTTGTGACTTTCTGTGCTCAGAGTTCAAACTTCACTAAGGTCATACTAACCTTTCCTTCTTTCAGAGTCAATATAAAAAAAAAGAGTACTAATCCAGAGTAACAAATTGGTACTCTTAGGAAATCAGGCATGAAGCCTTGTGTTATCTGTTCTGGTTCTCTCTGTTCTAATAATCCTTTCTACTATAGGCACAAGGCCAGAAATTTTGTGGGAGGGCGCTAGTCAATTACATCGACCCCCAATGCTCCACTGGTACTTATTTAATGGACCCCCGAAAGGACGAAAGGCAAAGTCGACCTTGGTAGAATTTGAACTCGGAATGTAAAGATGGACGAAATGCCACAAAGCATTTTACCTGGAGTGCTAACGATTCTGCCAGTTCACTGCGTATCTCTCTGTTCTAATAATAAGACCTCCTCTGATACTGATACCAAGCAGTATCATCCCAAACTACTGTCCTTTCTCATGGATAAACATCGGTGTCGTGGAACTAGAAGATTGTCAGTCTTCCTCAAAACAACCTCATCCAAACTTCAACATGCATTTTACTCTTTTACTTGTTTCAGTCTTTTGACTGTGGCCATGCTGGAGCACCGCCTTTAGTCGAGCAAATGGACCCCAGGACTTATTCTTTTGGAAGCCTAGTACTTATTCTATCGGTCTCTTTTGCCGAACCGTTAAGTTACGGGGACATAAACACACCAGCATCGGTTGTCAAGTGATGTTGGGGGGACAAACACAGACATACAAACACATACATACATATATATATACATATATACGACAGGCTTCTTTCAGTTTCCGTCTACCAAATCCACTCACAAGGCATTGGTCGGCCCGAGGCTATAGTAGAAGACACTTGCCCAAGATGCCACGCAGTGGGACTGAACCTGGGACCATGTGGCTGGTAAACAAGCTACTTACCACACAGCCACTCCTACGATCAACTTTCACCAATGAAGGCACTATACAAGCAGAGTACCATTACCTCGATAGACACATCCTTTAACCTGCCCTTTGCACTATTGCTAATTGGCGTCTACGTTCTGTTTTCTTTATTAC
>NC_142931.1:41509120-41519120 GCF_046866305.1 Octopus bimaculoides | reverse complement strand
TTATTCTTTGTAAGCCTAGTACTTATTCTATCAGTTTCTTTTGCCGAACCGCTAAGTTACGGGGACGTAAACACACCAGCATCGGTTGTCAAGCGATGTTGGGGGTGGGGGGACAAACACAGACACACCAACATACACACACACACACACACACACACACACACACACACACACACACACACACACACACACACACATATATATATATATATATATATATATATATATATATATATATATATATATATATACGACGGGCTTCTTTCAGTTTCCGTCTACCAAATCCACTCACAAGGCTTTGGTCGGCCCGAGGCTATAGTAGAAGACACTTGTTCAAGATGCCACGCAGTGGGACTGAACCTGGAACCATGTGGATTAGTAAGCAAGCTACTTACCACACAGCCACTTAAATTTTCTTCAATGCGAACCGAAAAGGAAAACTCTTCGTAATTTCTCGACCCATTGGCACCACTTAAGTGAGTGTGTGTGTATAATGTGTGTGTTTGAGAGAGAGGGTGTGTTGTGTGTGTGCATGTATGAATGTGTGTGTATTTATATCAAGTTACAATTGTATAAGTCATTGAGCCGTTGTCTTATGGGGTGCCTGTTGAGGACACACATAGACACAGATACACACACACACACACATACACACACATATTTTGGGCCTCGTTTCTTAATCTGGAACCGCATATTAAAAGATTGAAGCATATTAAGCCACATGAAAACACAAAAATTCTTATCACATTTTTAAAAAAATGTTCATTTCACTGTTATAGTTTCTGATATACCAATGTAACCGTGTCACGGACACAGTACCACGGTAGCAGAGATACATCAGAGATCAGGTCGCAGTGGAGCAACGGAAAATGGCTTACTTTGCCGAAACTTCGAAGTCACTCTCAACAACATTCTTGTTTAAAAGTGATGAATTTGTGCTCTGCAAAATTATAGAGTGACACAACAGATTAATGTAAAACTTTTTATTATAACAACATAAAAACTGGGTGTGATATAAGAAGCTTGCTTCTCAACCACATGGTCCCGTGTTCAGTTCCACTGCGAGACTCCTTGGGTAAGTCACTGCCTTGTGAGTGGATTTGGTAGACGGACTCTGAAAGGAGCCCGTCGTATGCATGTATGTATGTATGTATGTATGTATGTATGTATGTACGTATGTATGTATATATGTATATTATTTATACATACATGTGTGTGCGTTTGTGTCTGTGTCTCCTGCCACCACTTGACAACCGGTGGTGGTGTGTTTATGTCCCCGTAATCTAGCGGTTCGACAAAAAGGTGGCGATAAAATAAGTATCAGACTTTAAAAAAATTACTGGGGTCGGTTCATTTGACTAAAAATTCTTGAAGGTGGTGCCCAAGCATGGCCGCAGTCTAATGACTGAAACCAATAAAAGATGTGGGTGCGTGTCTGCGTTTGTGTGAGTGCGCGTGCGCGTGCGTGGATGTAAGTTTGTATCAAAGTTTATTGACGGAAAATATCTATAGAAATAGTACTTTCACAAAGTTCTAATGTTAAATAATTCTAAAAAAAAAAAAAAAAAACTGTTTCATCCAATTTCCATCAAACACAAAATTTAATTCAATATTTTCTTAATTTTACTCGTTTAACACTAAAATGATAATGCCAAAAAAAGTTATACCAAAAATATAGCATATTGTTTTTATATTCATTGTATGTTTCGTTTATTTTTCTCTAATATCTCTACTACTACTACTACTACTACTACTACTACTACTACTACTACAACTACTACTACTACTACTGCTACTACTACTACTACTATATTTGTATGTTTATAATGAATAGCATGCCTCTTGCGAGAAATGCTATGGTTGTGCTGAAGAAATACGAGTTTGGTACACAGCATGTACGTTGCTATAAATTGTAAGAACTCAGAGCTAGTGAACTATTGCTGTGGACGAGCAATGGAAAAAGGAAGTAAATTCATAAAGGAATACTGTTTCTTTTTTTCATTTTTTTTTTTTGCCGAATTTTTTTATTTTATTTTATTCCAAAGAGACGGACTACAATACAAAACGAAACAAAAATAATAAGAAGAAAAGGAGTAAACAGTTGACTAGACGGGTGTTATGAACATAATTACGTGGTAAGGTGGAGAGGTTAAGCAGAAGTAGCAGCGGGGGTGGGAAGTATTGGGAAGAGAATGCCTGACGGCTAAAGCAAAGCAAATTAGGTCATTGACTGGCTAAACAATCTTGTTTAGCATGCGTGAGGCTGAACTATCGATGTTAAGCAGGGAAGCGTGCCCTTAAACACTGCCACCCATAGTAACTGGTATTTGGACATTAGCGAAAGAAAAGCAAGTGTCCTAAAGCACATTTGCTAGTATTGTTGATGTTGAATTAAAGACTGCCTCAAGTAACAATATCAAACATTTAAAAAGCATTTGGGGAGTAAAATGATAATAGTTGAATTATTGATTAATACCGATGCTGAAATGAATGCTTCATTTATCAAATTTAGAGAAGAATATTTAAATATGGGTTTCCAGTTTGATTATTTTTCTAATACGAAATTTTTTGTAACAAATGAAAGTTTATTTTATTTGTTTTATTTCATTTAAACATAAATTTTTACGTAGGTTTTTCTCACGTAAACACAGAACATTAAATTATTTGCAGCAGAGAAGAAACGGAATTACGTGGCTCTCATGTGTTTCTCATGAGAAACAAAAATGAAGTCAAATAGTCACATTCGGAATTAAAACGGAATCGCAGGCTCAGTTCATCATGACCTTGAAGCTAGCTAGTGTCGGTAGTCACTTCCTTTTTATCTCGTCATTATAAACCTCTGTTACATACCTCAAGCACAAATACTGGCATTAACATTTGCGTATGTTTCTTCTTCATTTTCAATTTAAAGGTACAGGCATTAAAAAAATAGTTATTGAAATAAAGTTCAACCTGAAGCTTTTAAGTTGCATCAGCAACAGATAGACGTCCTACATACAGTGGCGTAGCTCAAGCTGGTACTGTCCGGGCGGTCCTCGAGTCTGTCGCACTCTGAAAAACATAAAACATACAGTACTTCCCCTACTTCATACCAAAATGCCCTCCGGAACAGACTGCAATCTTCGTCCCCTAACCCTTTAACTATGCTAGGGTCTACATAATTAGTTGGGGGGTTCTCTAGATGAGACACGGGGTAACTTATTAACGTTAGGTTCTTACAGAGCTTGTTTTGTGAAGCCAGCTAAGCTTTTGGTAGAACGTTTGTATATTTATTTATTTATTTATTATACAACTAATTACAATGAGATGTCAATTTCATACATGTATGTTTACTTTAAAATAGAGGTCTTTAAACGGTGGTAACGCCTCAGGGTAAATAATTTGGTTCATATTTAGGCGGACGACAGGGTTTGTTTAATGTTTGTAAATGATCATAGGTAGAAGAGTCTGCCAAGGCACTTTCATTTGAAAAACAATAAAATGTTTGAATTGCCTGACATTTCGTATGGTTCCCTTATATAAAGAAGTCATTGAGCCGTTGTTTGGGCTGACCGACCGGAAATTCGTCTGTGTTAAGTGATAGGAATATTTTACGAGTATTTTATAGATATATTGTACTTTATTGTATGTTAGCCTCGGCTAGCTTGCTTCAGCACACTTATGACATATGTACAGGTGGCTAAGGGAGTGAAACATTTGGCCAGCGTTATAACCATAGCCACACGATTTTTATTACAATTACGTTGGCCTAAGATCAAGGATTTGAGACATCTGGCCTCTGCTTTTAAGAATTAACAAGATTTAAAGGCTATATTGAACACTAACAAAAAAGGTTTCGTCGTTGGAGATGTTTCTTCCTAAGATTTCTTTATTATTAAGATTTGACTGTTGAGATGTGAGGTGTTACATAATTCTGTTCATCCTTCAGAAAATTTGAACTCTTAATGAAAAAGTATAAATTGTATTAAATAAAAGTAATAATAACTTAAACTGTACAGAAAATTTTATATTCTATCCATTTTAGATCATGCATATGTATTTTTGTTTTTGTTTTTTTAAAGTCAGATATAAGTACGTTACAATAAAAATCCGAGACTTATCAAAAAGCCTGTGTTGTAGGTATACAAATCTTCTGAGAATCATTCCCTGTTCAAGCATGTCACCGTCATGTAGCGATGTGGTTGTCATTTAGAAACTCTACAGTTGATCTAACTTAAGTGAATGAAACGCTTTTTGTTTTACCAGTAACTGTTTCCCTGCATAACATATGTATCGAATAAGGATTTCTTGGTGTGAAACCATAGCCAAGTAGATAGAGATTAAACATTTTGTTCAAGTAAAAGAGACAACAACACTTGTAGCTGGAATCAAATTTACAGGTCTGATATCATGCAACTTGTACCATATTCATTTAGTTAATGGTTCTTCCTTAATCATTGAATGTCTCTTATTTCGTCCGGAGAATGTGATATAATATGTTGATCCAATTTCAATATATAACTCATAGTTGATTGATGGTTACTGGGATAAAAGGTAAAGTCAACGTCATTTCTCTATATTCGCATTCGATATCACTGTAATGGATTTTATTGTAACTAGGCTGCCAATGCTGGGACTATTTTGTTCCTCTGGGTTTCTATTTTGGAAATATTTTATAATTTGGGGTTTTATAATCTGTGTATGTGTGTCATTTATGCCTACCAACCATGCCATTGTGTGACTTGTATAAGAGTAGTCCCATTGTTCCTGTCGTCATAACTTTGTTACATTTGTATATTATTTGCACTTCTTAGTAATGAGTGATGAAATGTAAGCTACCGTTAAAATTAAAGTGGTATGCATAATCATTCAAATAAAAATGACGGCTAAATCTTATTTTTAAAGATTGGTTTCAAAAACATAACAATTATAAAGAAGATAGTTGCTGTAAATGCCACAATGTTACTCAAAGAAATATAAATAATCCATGTTAATGAAACCCACCATTTCTGTCAGACATAAGAACTGCTTTGATACGGTTAAATCTAGTGCTGATGTTCCTTATGGCAAAGAAGTTAATGGAAAGTGAACAAACAGCGAAAAGGGATGTACATATTACTTGATATTTTAGTGAATATCTCATTCACTCTCTTTGCAAACAATGATAACCTTCTGATTATTTGTAAGTTTGTTAAAAAATTATCAACGAGAAGAACAAAACTTCCGTATGTCATTCAGAATGGAATAGCTCTTTTTAATCATGGTATGTATCTGTCATTCTTTCGCTCTTTGTGTTGGCCATGCTGTAAGCGTATTCCCTTTACATTTAGAGGCTTTCACAGAAGATTTAACATGTAACTTTTCTGGCAGAAGCAGGAGATAACGGGTGATCACACTTATATAAAAGTTGTTGCGGTAATTTATCACAAAATATTTTAACTTATACAAAGTGCATTTCTCGATATTTTGATGGTTTATTTTTTTATTTCGGAAGTGAATCGAAAGTTGATAAAGTTGATGATGCCGAGAAAATTTAAAGCGTATTAAGCAATCATGAATCAAACATTCTATTTTCTCTTCAGTATGTAATACTACAGAAGGTGAATTTACTAAATATTGAATTCCAATCTCTGCATGAATACATAAATCATTTATTAAAGATGAATTATTGAAAAACATTAAATCATGAGAAATTGATCGAAGCAATAAAAGTAATTACAAAAATATTAATAATGCTTACCATGGAGGAAAGACAACAACGTATTTAATGAGTTAACTTTTTGGTGATGAAAACAATATACGATTTAAAATTGATTGTTTGAAATTCCTTGTGGAAATTCAAATATGTAAAAGGCTTCCTGTTAATGAAGATGGAATTATTGCTAATTCAAGATGCTAGGCCCAAAGATAGCTTATAATCCCAGCATATATCCTACGTCTATCATTTCACTAACAGTTCACATCAGAAAGTAATCTAAATATTCCTGATGATCAATGGAAAAATTATCATTTAACAGCAGACAATTTACCAATCTCCCCAGAAAATATCCTGATTACTGTTAGAAGTTAAAAGACATAAAAAGATGAACTTCAAGTTTTGGTACAAGGCCAGTAATTTCAGTGGAAGGGGTAAGTCGATTACATCTACCCTAGTGCTCAACTGGTGCTCAATTTTATCGACCCCGAAAGGATGAAAGGCAAAGTCGACCTCGGTGGAATTTGAACCCAGAACGTAAAGACAGACGAAATGCCGCTAAGCGTTTGCCCCGGCATACTAACGATTTTGCTAGCACGCCGTCTTAAGTGGAAGACAAATTATGTACTTCATATAAAAGTAAATTCTGCTATTTTTAAATCTGATATTTTTCTAATCCTAGTTTTGCTTTTGAATCTGGTGTTTTACCTCATCTTGATTACAGGTTTTCCAAAAAATCTCACTGATCGTCTTGACTGTAACCATTAGATAGTTAAAGCACCACTGAACATGTCAGGTTATTGTCTTCCACACATAGAGAGAAGAATTTTCAGTTCAGCTAACGAAACATTTGCACTATTCCTCTCTGTTTACTGCGCTCGACCAACCATATTTTCATCGGCGACCTAATTACAGTTCAGTTGGTAGAAGTATTGATAGTTAAACATTTTCCCTTAGACACAGAGCAATGCGACGATAGGACACAAATCAGTATTATCTGATCTGGAAAGCCGATACTCTATTGACTTAATCAGCTGTTATAAAATGCTTGTGATGTAGACACACACACACACACACACACACACACATTATATGTATGTATGTATGTATGAAAGGATGTATGTATATATGCATGTATGTATGTTAGGTGTTTTTACCATATTTTATGTCTTTTTTTTCAGAAACAGCTTGATGTATTAGTGAACGGTTAACGGCGTTGGAGAGCCCGAAGAATAAAGTTGTGGTTGAGAAAAAAAATTAGCTGACATGGCAGACTGGAAGCCATCTGAATACTAGAAAAGTGCTCTGTGTACCATAATGATTCGTGTCTGGTGTCAAAATGTGGATAGCGTGGCTGCTGTTCGATGCCCTATGAACACTGTAAAGTAGTGGTTCTCAACTGGGGTCCATGTGGCCCTTCTGAGTCCACATAAGATTTTGGGGAGTCCACACAGCAAAATAATAAAACGGGGATCCACAACAATATTTTAAGGGCCCCCTACAGAAATTTGCTTTAGATGTATGTATTGATATGTATTGTAAGAAACTTCCAGGTTTCTTTCTCTAACATTTTACATTGTTCAATTTACACAAGTTAATGTGTAAAAAAACAAAATAGAAATTTTGAAAGAACCTATAAAACTAGCTTTTAAACATCGAATGGCAATGGTAATCAAAGGGGTCTATAGATAAGAAATGGTTGAGAACTCCTGCTGTAAAGTCTGTAAGACGTAACATGGACATCTGCAAAAGAGACTGGAAGCTGTGTTCAGCGTCCGCATGCCGAAATTCATCTTCACATCTTTGAATAAGAACTTAGGCTCAATTCAAACGACTATATGATGCTGCTGGGTTCTGGTCAATCTCTGGTTAGAGACAGTTGCTGTTGAAAGGTCATATGCATATGGAGGGTGTTCGAGCTAATTTTGACAGTTTTCATTAAACGAAAAGAAGACACAATATCCCATCCAAAATGAATGCAGTATTCGGTTCTTTGTCACAACTCCAGAAAGAGTCAGAGGTGGTTGTCGGAGAATTTCTACGACATAACCAGCCCCAATTTCTGGCCTCTTAATTCCGCTAATTGTAATCCCATGTATTACCGTGGGGGCGGAACGTGGTTGAGTAGGACATGAGGACTGAGCTGGTGTTCAAGATCAAGGAGGTGTTCGAAGATCTTCCGAGAAACTCAGTGAGGAACGCATGAGCCAGGCTTCAGAACCGTCTTGAGGTTGTGGTGGAAGCTGAGGTTGGCTACTTCGAGTAAGTTGTTATTTCCCAGACATAATCTAGTTGATATTTAAAAACATTTTTTTATATATTTATTGTAGGATGGGATATTGTTTTCTTTTCGGTTTATGCAAACTGTTAAATTTAGCCCGAACACCCCGCACAAGCATATGTATATAAATATAAATATGAATATACGTATACACACACACACACACACACACACACACACACACACACACACGCACACACACACACAGACACACGCACGCACGCACACGCACACACACACACACCCATGCTTATAAATATACATACATATGTGTGTGCGTGCGCGCGCGCGTGTTGAAAACTAAACAACTCAAAGCTCTTTACTATTATGAATAACCTGGATAAAAGCAAAATTTGATCTCTATAACAAATAAGATTCAATACCAATTTATTGCAATGGGAACTGAGATCGGCTTGGAAAAAAAAGATAAAGCCTTTTTGATAACGACACCTAAAACATGAAAACTATTCAGACGTCATATTTTATCCCTTCTTGTTCTGAAAAAAAGCTGAGTAAGCTTGTACTACAATTGATGCCCTTTCTCCTCACTCACCTTCCTCTTCTCTCTCTCTCTCTCTCTCTCTCTCTCTCTCTCTCTCTCTCTCTATATATATATATATATATATATATATATATATATATATATATATATATATATATATATATATCTTTGTTCTACTCTCGTTATAATTCTCACATTCTTTGTTCTTACGCGCCGACCACAGTTACGTTTATGTTTATATGATATATTAAGAAGCAATTGTATCCATAACATGAGTCATTGCACATTTTCATGTGGACTTTGGAGTGGTGATTAAGCATCACAAACCCCCCAAAAACTCGCTCTTATTTACCTCCATGTTGGAGGAAGGGTATCGCCAGTGACCATTTTCAGAGCCTCTAAGATTGGTGGGAGGAATGGATAAAATTATTCTCAAACCAAAGATGAGCGTAGGACTCCACTATTTTTTTTTTTTCGATAATTTGAAACAGAAGGTATTCTTTCCAATAAACACAGTTTTAGCGTCTCTTTGAAAACGAAACTAAGAGGTTACACCACAGTTTACAGTTCTCCAAGGACAGAAAAGTGGAACCGTTGAGACTAGTTTCTAGTATTGCTAGGCCTTCATCAGAGAAAGAATACTCGTTTTCTGTCTACGAGGAGATTAATAGCTTATAGCTGTTTATAGTATATACAAGCTAATATTCAGTCAAACTTGTCATTCTGTTTTAAATAATATAGCAAGCAATGACAACGTGGACAAATTTATTGATTTATAATGAACTATGGGAGTGAGCTGAAAAGTTCATAGGCTGACTATGAAGGAGTGATACTAGAGCTGTGAAATCCCGCATGCATTAATTTCAACTCTTCTTATTAACTGCATTGCTTCTTTCCAAGTAAACTGACATCTGACTGTTCAAAGAAGACTTCAATAGTGACTAGTAGCAGCAACAGATATGACGTCATCTTCACTGGTTCCCAGCCAAGTGTTTTTTCATGTTGGGACACAGGTGATTGCCAGATGGGGTCAAATCATGAGAATGGGGAGGGTGATCAAAGCTACAGTCACTCACAACAGTCATTGAAAATGAGAACTTATATGCTGGAGAATTGTCTTGATGAAACAAGACATCTCTCATCAGTTTTCCTGCCCGCTTGGTCTTGATAGCCTTTCTTAACTGCCTCAGCATGTTGGCACAGGACTCTCCATTGTTTATGTGGCCCTCTTGAAGATGGGCAATAAACGCAATGCTTTTCGCATCCCCCAAAACTGAGGCTATAATTATTCCCTACAGATAAAACGACTTTGACTTTCGGAGCAGGTGAGGAGGGGTATTTTCACTACAAAGATTGTCTCTTGCTGAAAGTGATGAAGCCAAGACTCATCCTGGGTTAGCAAACGTTCAAGGAACCCAGTTGGATCTGCCTCACACAATGTAAGATTTTGCCGTGATGTGATCAGTCTGATGATCAGATGTCAGAAGATGTGGCAACCACCGAGCAGAAACCTTTGTCATGCCAAGTTCATTGCGCAGAATAT
>NC_142931.1:41444120-41504120 GCF_046866305.1 Octopus bimaculoides | reverse complement strand
AAATAGTTTGTCTTGTCCGGTTCGCATGTTTTGTAATTCTCTGTTTAAAAGTTTATTGTAAGTATGCACAAACTCTTGTAGCTAATAAAGAACAAATTGATATTATTATTTTGTTTCCTGTATATAAAAACACACACGTACAGATCGATGTCTGTCCATGCATCGATGTGATCAGAATTTTCGTATTATTTTCCATTCTTTCATAAATGGATTGGCAGCTTGAGTAACTTTTGTATATATGTGTATATATGTATATATATATATATATATATATATATATATATATATATATATATATATATATATATATATATATATATATATATATATATATATATGTATGTATGTATGTATGTATGTATATGTATATGTATATGTATGTATATGTATGTATGTATATGTATGTATATGTATGTATATGTGGTTGCGTGCGTGCGAGTGCGTGCGAGTGCGTGTGTGCGTGCGTGTGTGTGTGTGCGCGTGCGTTCGTAAGTGTGTGTGTGTGTGTGTGTGTGTAAAATTTATTAAAGTCGCCAATTCACTCATAGAAGGTAGAAAAAAAAAAGAAAATTCTGATTCATCGATTCATTTTACTTTTCTATTGCTCAAAGGCTCTTTATTTAGAAAGGCGATTCGATTTAGAAACGTCTTTGACATTCTGCAAATAGAAGGTCTTAATCCTTTTCCATTACGATAGACATAAATGATAAATATAAGAAAGAAATATTAATGGTATATAAAAAAGAATATTAATAGGATATATCTAAAACAAAAGTTCGTGGTTGTAAGTATTGATCGACATTATTATGTAAGTCCGTCAATAGTCGGCTACCAGTGTGCTCAAGTGGGTCTCTTAAAATGTCTATATATCATTCTACTTCTATTTTAACGGAACAAGAATATGGTTAAAACCACAGCTGTTGATATTTTTTTTTTCTTTTAGAGGAACAAGTTTTATAAAAACGACATTTCGATTAAACAACAAAGATTTCTATTCGTTTTGTGTTTCTTCTGCACTTGTAAATAAATATATGATGAGTTTTAAGCTTTATGTGTGTATATACTGTGTTCAATGCAAACAGCGAACATTTTGAACAAAATTAATCATAACAGCTCCAACAAAACGGTTCTCGACAAGACTTCATATTAATAACATTTTTATGGTAATCAACCACAACGAAAAGAAATAGCATCTGCGGCTATAGTGAGAGAAAGATTTCAAAAGGACTACTGTACTAGGTAAAAATTACACACACGTTTTAGTTAAAGGGGGGATATGAGCAAACTTGAATTCAGTAAGAAGAAAGAATAAAAAACAAATAGCAGGGAAAATCCAGATTATACGAAACAAAATATTTGTAAAACTATATTCTTCTAAAACATCTTAATATTTAGAAATATTATTTGATGAAGTAAAGAAATATCGAAGTGAAAGAACTCTTGAGAAGAAACCATGCCAGATGGTGTATTTGCAGATTATATAAATTTTGGTTTACGTTATTAAAGAGGACTAAATTAAGGTTCGTTATTAATGGAGTTCAGACTATGGTGGCAGAAGGCAGGTACAAAAATGATAGAAACATGTCTGAATATATCCAATGTTATTATTACATATAAAGCAGCTTTGTAGAAAGCAGCTTGATGGATTGTTCAAGCATGATTATTCGCCATGCCAGCACAAATAGATCTTTTACGTTGTAGTTGTATAGTGCAACCGATGGATTATGATGAATAGCATGAAAAGAAAAAAAAAATACCAATAACAAAACATTATTTTTGTTTGCAAAAGCCAAGACAGTAAATCGTTTTGTTATTTATTATGTATTCTCTTTGTTAAATAAAGAAGCTATACACAAATCAATGCTTCCATTTTCCAAGCAACTTCGGTTATTTGAAAGCTGCTATTCATTTTCCTTTCAATATCATTGTTTTAACTCCAGAGCCAAGCCGCCCAATTTTCATTTAACCAGACTTCACTTGAATTATAAATATCGTTTTCATTCATTTATAATGTAAAAATGTATTTCATTAAAATATTTTACCATGATATTTTGCAAGTAAAAGAAATCCTATTAGCGTAAGTAAATTTCAAAATATTCTTCAACTTTAAAACATATCAATAGCAATTTTGTTTTTGCTGTTGGTGTTTGATTGATATAACGTAACAGGAAAACGAGTTTAATGTGTATTAGTTTTAGTGTATAAAATATTGAACTTTAGTCTTTTTTTTTACTAAATACAATCAGTAGGTTTTAAGCTAGAAGCATATTAAATCACCTTGGATAATCAGTAGTACTATGAATATATTTATCTTTGCCGAGAAGTGTTTTGTTACAAGTTCTTGAAAACTAAACTAGCAGAATACAACATTCTTTTGAATGATCCATTCCATAAGAGTGTTTCGATTATATGACCACAACGACAGATTTATTCATTTGAAGTAAGAGTGTTTAGGATTTACAGAAGGGAAGAGAGATTGTGAATCAGAATAAGAGAACAGTAAAAGTTTCTTTTCATGATTTTAGTATCGTTATCGGGAATCTTACTCGGGGGGGGGGGAATAAGAGACCTACCTAAGGGTAGATGCTACTACATGAGGTATTTGATGTGGGAAGGGCTGTTGCAAACCAACGCTGACAAGAAGCTAGAATCAAAATCAGAACTCGGGAACCACTGGCGTGGTTGGTTGAGACTTTTAGAGGTCTCTAATTTGAGTTTGGGTATTGGAGTGATTTCGCGTTGTGTAAAGAAAACGTTAACAAAAATATGATACAACCTGAAGCATTTTAAGTATGTGCACAGACGTATGTATGTATGTATGTATGTATGTATGTATGTATGTATGTATGTATGTATGTATGTATGTATGTATGTACGTATGAATGTGTATGTATATGAAAATATTCTGCTCAGTGCCACAGATTTGCTTGTCAGTTGCTTGACCTTAACCAGTTGAACATGTCCCTTAATGGCTGGAGATATTTGCTACTTAGGTGAATGAGTTTAAACTTCGCTTGGATAAACATTGCTTTCCTTTCGCCTGAGTTCGAAAAATAAATACTAGTAATATACTAAGGCTGAAGTTATTTGACCATACAAAATCTTCCCTTGAAAATTGCTTTGTTTAATATTTACTTACGAAGGCACAAAGCCAGGCATTTTGGGGGCGAATAACAGTCGAAATAACAGACTCCAATGTGTTTCTAGTGCAGGTCACATTTATGGAGTTTAGAATGTGTGAATACATCAATGGTCGCGCAAGTATATTCCCTTTCAATTGATTTTAAATTAATGGTATTTTTTTTACATATAATCAGTTCCCTTCATTTATTAGATCTGGATGATGCAAATTATATTTGTATGTTCTTCATTAAAGAAACTCCAGCATTTCAACTTTACTGGGTTATTCTTTTGTTATTTAAGCTTGATGCATCGGTGATTATGAATATATTCGAGAAGCTAAGATCAGGCTATAAAATCTGTAGGTATCCTCGTTAATTGGTTGTAGAGGATCTATTTGAACTAAACTATAGACAAGACATTCACATCTTCACAACTCTTGTTTTCAGAGAACAATATCAGATCTTTATATTTACATTCAGTAAAGGATCTAATTGAAATGTTCCGTAATATTTCATTAATAACATAGGAATTCCATATTCTTCGCACTTTGGCCTTCCGCCGTTTTTGCTACGCATTAATGCATTATATATATAATCTTTATTGATTACATAAATCTCTGTACCATGTGTACGTATATGTATGATTGCGTATGTGTGTACGTATGGTGTTTATGTGTGTGTGTGTGCGTGTGTGTGTGTGTGTGTGTGCGTGTGTGTGTGTAAGTATGTATGGATGTTTGTATGTATGTATGTATGTATGTATATATGTATGTTGAAACTCTAAACTTAATTTCCATTTAATTTAATAAGTGCTGTTTACTAAGTAGCAAAGTTCCTTTCTATGGATACTAATTTGGATAACTTATAAACTGAATATATGGAATGTTTTACATATTAAACAGTTTCCCAGACTTGGCACCATCATCACACATTGTGTTAATCAATAGATTCCACTTGATCTTTGTAAGACTCATTTTATTCAAGATTGCTTTTCAGACATTTGGTTGCAAAAGTAAATACCCGCGTCTCCACAGTTACAAATATTGTGTCTCGTAAGTTGTTCATAAACATTTTCTCACTCTCTTAGCTTCCAACATTTTAGAAAGTTTCTTACTTCTATTATGAGGCATAAATCTACAGATCATAATATTGATTTATTATATTAGAATTTTCGGTTATGTCCTCGATTTCGTTTCATAGTTAAGGATACTTACGGTGTAACTTTCGAATACACGCGTGAATGTAGGCAGGATCATGCAGAATAGTATTAATAGATTCCTGGTTACTTAAGATTAATTCAGTGTGCTTCTCAGGGACACTGAAACGATTACTGACAAAATAAGATGTATTTTTTATCCTTGAGGTGTGTCAGATATATGTATGTATATATATATATATATATATATATATATATATATATATATATATATATATATATATATATATATATCTTCAGTTACGAGGACATGTAATGTATAAAGAATGTGATAAATAGCAAGAATTGTTCTCTCTGGAATAACCTTACTTATGAAGGTTGCCGTGATGGAGACGATTTTCTCTGGCAAGAAAGGCGGTTTGATAATAGATATTCAGTTCAATACTTTTATTTTTACCTGAAAATGACAAGTGCACACATACACACACAGACACAGTTGTATGCATGTGTATGTATGCCTCTTCTATTATTTAGTTATTATAAATCTTCTACTGAGGAGGGAGCCGGTTTCCAAGAAAAAGACAAGGCTCCGTTTTGGGGATGTAGTTAAAACAGACAAATTCACACTTAGAACTTGAGAAAAGTCTTGCATATTTTTACTGTTCCACTCAAAGATTGCACTTGAAATGTACGAATTAGCCGGTCGATTTCTCTTTCTGAAAATCCCAGTTTATCTAGATTCTCCTTTAAGCATTTACTAACAAAACCTAGTGTTTCAATTATTATTGGTATGGATATGAATTCATAGTCTGGATACAGAAGTTGGATGTTTCGAAGCATTTGTCCATAGATATCATCTTTTTCTTTGATTTTTAAAGAGATGTTTATATCTGCAGGGCAGCTGACCTCTATGATGGTACATACCTTTGCTCCTCTGTCCCAAACAACAATATCCGGCTTGTTATGTTTACATTTGTCAGAGGTTTTGATGGGAATATTCCACCAGTATTCCTTGAGTTGGTGTTTATGAATTTATTTCATAACGGAGGAATTTTCTAAGTTTATTTCAGAACAGTCTTTCTTGCGGATAGCATTGTAAATTGTTTTAGCAACAACATCATGCCGCATAGGGAGGTAGTACCGTCACTACATTTTAGGACTGCTGCTAATCACAGAAACGTGGCTTAGCCGACACATGTAGTTGCACCTTGGGATTACAAGAGCGTTACTGTCTCTTGTTTATTACGTACTTTGCGGCAATCTCCTATTCCTGGATTGCAAACGCATAGCCTTCAATGTGTGATGTGATGTAGTGATCTTGTGTCCAAGAGAGGCTGCGCTTCGTGTCATTTCTACTGTCTTCTTCAAGCTGCCGGGTGACATACCCATGCATAGTCTTTTTTTTTTTGTTTGCTGAGTGCTTTCCATCCAGGTCTTCTCTGAGGTAAGAGAGCTCAGCTGTTTTGGGGCTGTATAAGAGATTATCAGGAAGAGAGTGCTTCTTGAGAAGTTCACTGCCAACTCGTACAATGTTACTTCACTTATCAACACTGCATTTATGTATTTAATTTTGCTGCTGATGCTGCCTGATTGATTCCATACGGCATTCGAAGGCCGTCTGCGATGTATGAATGTATGTATGTATGTACGTATGTATGTATGCATGTATGTATGTGTGCATGCATGCAAACATGTATGCAAGCATGCATGCAAACATGCATGCATGTATGTATGTTTGTATGTATGTCGTTATTCAGTTTATTTCAAGATTTCTTGCCAATAGAGAAAGAAACGGTTTCTAACCTAGATCCAAAGTTCCTCCATTGGAATTTCAACACCACCAACAGGATATTTTTGTTTATTTGTATGTATGTATGTATGTATGTATGTATGTATGTATGTCTTCTATTTTTTAATTATTATAAATCTTCCACTAGGGAGGGAGCCGGTTTCCAACAAAGATGCAAGGCTCCATCTTTGGGATGTAGTTAACATAGACAAATTTTTGTATGTATGTATGTATATGTGTATGTATGTATGTATGTATGTATGTATGTATGTATGTATGTAGGTAGGTAGGTAGGTAGGTAGGTAGGTAGGTAGGTAGATAGGTAGATATGTGTGCAGATTTATATATTTCGTTTTATGTATTCTTATGCATATAGTTGCTTATCTAGACATGCTCATATGTACTTAAATGATAAACTTCTGGAAAGTTTTACAGCTTTTTTACAGTTCCAGTAATGACTTTGATCTTTAGTCTTCGAATCAGCTTTCTCGTTTCTGCTTTTGAGGAACATAATTTCTCAAAATTGGTACTGAGGCAGTATAAACCAGAACTTGTAACCTGGATTAGAATAACTGTAGATTTCTCAATAGTTCAGCGTAGGTATTTTCGTTTTCTTTTTTATGTATGTATGTATGTATGTATGTATGTATGTATGTATGTATGTATGTATGTATGCATGTTTGTTTGTTTGCGTTATGCATGTGAGGTTATTTGATAAGCATAATTTTGTATCTTAGTTTGTTAGAATATTTAAGATATGCTGTTAGATATGTATTATCTTTTCCCTTTGATGTTCAATGAATATAATTTTTGCTTTAATTTCAGCCAAGTAGAAAAATTACATTGCTTAAAATTCAAGGTTATTAATGCTTGATATTATTAACTTCCCGATTGGTTTACAAAGTGAGATAGAAATCTAATAAAGGGAGTTTTAGTGTTCTGTCATAACATATGATTAGTGAGAGAATAGAAAATAAAATATGATCAAATTCAGTAGATTAATAAACTTGTTATTGATCAAATCCTAGTCACTGACAAAAATAAATATAATATTGCATTCATATATCTATTTGTTGATTCAAAACCACACTACACCAGTGCCCTAGAAATTATTGTTGGGCCGTCAGTCTTTACTTACTTCACGCGTCATCCTTAGAGGCGTTGACAGTCGTAGTCCTCCACACCAAAGTCTGAAGATTCATGAATTTTCTTTGAAAAGGTACAGTAGTGGTTTCTCGTTGCTTATTTACAATAACACTTAGTTTTCTGCTCTCTGAAGCTTTACCCATGACGCACAAGGATTATTTACCCTTAGATAGAGAGACTGCTTAAGGATTCACATGCCATCAAGACTTTTCCACACACTGGTGAGCCTGTGTGGCACATGTCTAGGGGCCGGCTCTACGCTGAGTCCTGTATGTCTAAGTCACAGAAAAACTTCCTACTATTTGACACATAATTGGGGTACTGGATGGATAGTACCAACTCTGGCCAGAGCGGACCTGAGTGTTGTAGCGATTAAAGGGTAACTTTATATACTCCGAATCTCACCACCGGATGCAATTTATTACCTTGCAAAGAGCACCGTAATCTCGTACCATTAAAGAAATGAATCGTGACATTCAGAAGTTTAATTTACAATTAAATAAGTAGACTTCCGCCACTATAATCCCCAGTTTGGGAGGGAGAGGTTAGTGAAGTCTGATAAATTATTAAATGATAAACAAATCGGTCGCTTCGAACCTTATCGCAAATTGCTTAAAGTAGCCCCGTGGGTCTAATTCCATAGCAATACTAAATATAAACATATATGGATATAAATCCGTATGTTTACGTAGTCATAAACTAAAGTATACTGGTAGTAATTTTAGTCACTGATAGATTTATTCCACTGTATCAAAGTCATAAACAGTTTCTAGGCACTGATATTGACTTGCGTAGCTATACAATATAGGTTATGAATGAATGAATAAATGGAATCATATCCATATGTATTTAGTTTCGCTGTAAAATTAAACACACGAAAGCTTTTGCGTCACCTTGGGACGACGTTGGAATCTGTCAGTTTTATTGTTATTTGACAATTCATCGCAAATCGCTGGCCTCTTCTCAAACTGCCGAATGATAATAATGGAAGGTCACGTGATAAAATGTAAATAAATATTTTGTCTTACATAACACATTTGCATAATCATTGGCGGTTGATTGGTCCGACTATAGTTTATATCCCACTGTATCAATTCAAATACTTCAGCAACGAGCAGTTATTGAATCAAAAATATATTCCTAGTCAGAAACTATACATCTATGACTTACAATTTATTCTCTTCCGGATAATTCTTTTGGTAGAAAGAAAACGAAGATTGTCATTGATTTCTATATAATCAAATGATTACGTACAATAGATAAGGTGTTTCACTCCTAACACCTTTAAGGTGCATTCATATCTTATCGACAGCGTATCACTGTTTGAACTTCAGAGAAATGTTTTTTTGTTTTTACTTAATCCGAAATTAGGCTATGCGTTTCTTAATACAGTTGCATGGATCACATTTACAAAGTCAAAAGTTGGGCAATAATATAATCGACCTTTATTAATCTGGCACCATTGTGTAGTGCCGGCTTAGTAGTGAGTTTGTTGGATATATATAAATTGGAAAGAAAAGCCTGCCGCAATTCAGGATGGTAAAGGAACAAATGCTTCTTTGGTTTTAATTGATATATGTATACTAGATAATATTTCCCCTCTTTATTGATAAGTCAATCTCTTCTTTTTGGCAAATCATTAAACTTTCGAGCATGAGTTTCTTTAGATTCTTTAGGTTAAAAAACAAAAACAAAAGAAAACATCGACTATCATTTTTAATCTTTTCACAATAAATAAACTGTTTCCCTCTCAATAGTGTTGCAATCGCTCGAAAAGATGATAATCAGATGGAACACAGTCAAGAGAGTAATGAAGTTGAAGCAAAATCTTTCGTATTTAGAACTGTAATCTTTTTCCTGGGTTACTTGAGCGATAAGTGGTCTTGCATTATCGTGTAAGAGCAACACCCCTATACGACTGATCAATAATGGGCGCGTTTAATTCCAATTTTTTGTGCAATGCTTCCAATTGACGACAGTACTTCGGATTAACTGTTTCGCTTTGGTTTAACACTTTGTGATAGATGACACCCTTCATTTCCCATTAAATAGAGAGCATAACTTTTTCGAGTGTAATTCTGGCTTGGGAATAGCTTCTCTTTTTCATTGAGTGCTAACCATTTTTTTCGTTGGATATGATTATAGAAAACCCACTTTCCATCACATGTGACGATTATCCAGAAAAGGTTCAATAGAAAGTCAACTTTATAACGACGAACAGAAGGAAACTCTTTGATTAATCTGAAAAACGGTCATACTGACTAAGTTTAGACACTTTTCATAGTTTATTAAGGTGTTTTATCATCGAAGTACGACTTGAATTGAACTGTTTTACTTATTCTTGCGCAGTTTACTTTGGATTTTCCTGCACTACAATTTTCAGAACCTCAATATTGACAGAGCATGGTTGTCCAAAGCAAGGGTAATTTAACAGAAAAATTTCATTGGCTAAACTGGCCAAAACCATCATAGATATTTCGGGCATTTAAAACCTTATTTCCATAAGCATAACGAATATTTATTGCTGTTCCCACGGCTGAAAATCTTTTGAGTTCATACAGAAAACAGTGTCTCATAAGTGTGATCTAAACTGTGTCTCATAAATGTAATCTAAACTCATTTTCAAAACGGTAAAATCGATACGAATTTAACCGCTATGGTATAAACTAACTTGTAAAGAAGCAGAACAAAGCCCAAAACATTAGAATATTAAAAAAATGCTTATTTCTTACAGCAAGTGTGTGAACGCACGCGCGTGTATAATGTGATTAGTGATGTATAACAACATCCGATAGTCTGGTCGATCACGTGAAATACACACACACACACACACGCACACACGTACACACATATATACTAGCTGATTAGCCCGTCGTTGCCAGGCAATTTTTACAATAGAATGTCTTATATAAATGTTTATTTATTCCATGTCAGAGCATGCCTTCCCCGACAGATAAGCCTCTTAATCAGGACAGATTTATGCCAAAAAATTTCGCTAAGGATTTTTTTTCTTTCTAAATTATTTACATGTCTATTCGACCGTTTCACATGACTTTATTCATTAAAATTTCAGAAGTTTCTTCAACTTTGGTTGTCGTAATACTTTGCTTTCGCTTGTTTAATAAAAATTCCTCCTCCTAATGATTTTGATTTCATTTCGTGATAGAGAGTTATCATGTAGAAAATGCCAGCTATCATGCAGAAAATGCCAGCTTCCAGATCCTGTTTTCTGATTAGGTAAAATTGATTAAACTTTAAAGCTGAGTAATATTTTTCTGCAACTTTTCTGGAACAAATAAATAACAAAAACGGATTGTTGAATATCTTGTTCTCTCCTTCACTGATATAAGTCACCCTCTCTCTATTACTACCTTTCCCTCAGGCTAATACTTTTTGCAACCTTCGCATTTTATCATATAATTCGCCCAACACCCCTGGGGGGGAGGGGAACATTATAGATTTTTATTGGAATCCAATTAGCATGTTACTGAATTGGATGTTAGTGTAACATGTATGCAATGTTTCGTGAATATTGGTTCACTGATTTAGGCACTAAGATGGTAACAGACAGACAGAAAATGCCATTTATATATATAGATACATATATACGAGGGGAAGTCAAAAGTTATCCGCACTTTCACCATAACATATCTTTATTATTGTCACACTACCTTCTGCGCATGTGTGCTTATAACTGGTACTATTGTGGTCACGTGATCGAAGTTTGAGCCTGATCACGCCATTTTTCTTTCTGGCTTTATAGTGTAAGCATTGCCGCTCCACTAGTAATGCACACCAAAGAAGAACTAAGAGCAGTGATCCGAGAGATGGTAATGGTGAACCGGTTCACCATTGCCATCTTTCGAGCTTGCTGAATCTACTCGTCAGTGGTGGAAGTTGACGGGCGTCCTGTTTCCTCTTCGCACGTCACGCTTGTCCGGTCACTTTTAAACTTCTCGACTCACTACACACTTCTACACGGTAGTGCACTGTCCCCGTATTGTTGCTAAAAGCCTCCGATGAATTTCAGCACCTGACATACCTTCCGACTAGAGAAATCGGATCACTACTCTTTTTTCTTCTTTGGTACACATTACTTGTGGAGCGGCCATGCTTACACTGTAAAGTCAGAAAGAAAAATGGCGTAATTGGGCTCAGACTTCCATCACATGCCCACAATAGTGCCAACTATGAGCACGCATACGCAGAAGGCTGTGTGACAATAATAAAGAGATGTTATGGCAAAAGAACGGATAATTTTTTACTTCCCCTCGTATATACATATATAAATACACACAAACATATGTATATATATATATATATATATATATATATATATATATATATATATATGTAGATACAGACACACACACATACAAATATATGTATGTGTATATATATATATATATATATATATATATATATATATGGGAGAATATACGAAAAAACAACAACAGACGAGGACAGGTGGTGTAAATAACAAAAGGATGTATTAGTATGACGCTCGGGAATACGGAAAGTCTTTGACGTTTCGAGCTACACACACACATACATATACGTGTGCTATTCTGCGTTAAGTTAAGAAACGGTGACTAGTGAAAATGCTTGGTAAATATAAGTTTACACTGTATATATTGACTACAGAAAATAGTCTATTAGAACATGTAAACTCACGACGGAAAAAAGTGGATGCTAGTGTGCGCTTGCGCGTTTTCTGTCTACACATTGTGCATGTGTGTGTACATATTATATACATAAAATGTATAGAAGACGGGGTGTGTGTGTTTGTATATGTATGTATGTATATATGCATACATCCACACGCAATGACTAAAAGTCGGTTTGTGTATATATGCATATATATATATATATATATATATATATATATATATATATATATATATATATATATATATATATATATATATATATATATTTACCGTCTTCTATGCGTAGTGCGTATGTATATGTGTGTGTTTATAACAAAAGTATCATCTATTCATAACCAAGCTCTGTTTGTACCTTTATTGTTAAATCCCAGCCGTGAACCTTGTTCTATTATGTAAATTTCTTTACGCTAGTATTACTTTCTTTACGTTATTTTTTACATTGTTCACATTCTTCTTAAAGCTGAAAGGTAAGGTAAGCGATCCTTGATGAGTCTTAAGAGATTGATCCTCTCACTTAGCAGTCGAAGCTCCTGGGTTTATTTACGCGTTATATTGTCACAATGAGCGTAAACGTACGCTTATTAAACATATCGTAAGTTCAGTCTACGTTGGCACACACACACTAAACCATACAGCACGCGCATGTATATATATATAATATAATATTATATTATATTATATTAGGTATGTATACATATATACAAGCCTATGCGTGCGGTCGCGTGGGTGTACGTATTAATCCATGTTAGTATATTTGTGTAATGTAACGTGTGCATAATATAACATGCGCAAAAGCGTGCCTGCTTGTATGCGTTCCGGCGATGCGTGATATATTTAGTGGTCTGTTTAAGAAAGTGTCTTATTGTACACTTGCGCCGGCTTTTAGCATGAAGTTAAAGTTTAGTGTAAACGACGTTGGTGATATTGGTTGGTGTGAATAACAGGACAGGAGCGTAACAAAACAAAGTATTTGAGAGAATCTAGAAAAGTAGTTGAATTGTTTGAATAGTCCTGAATTGCTAGAGCTTAAGATATACATAATCTATATCAGAGAGCACAATTGATCTGTGTGAGTGTGCGTGTGCGTGTGCGTGTGATTTAAAGAAATTATAACCTTGTAATAGGTGGGTCGTCTAGGTGCAGTCTGCTTCGTAGAAGTGTGGAACTTGTTGAATATCTTGCTCAATAGTCAGTAGTATTAGTTTATTCAGTGAATCTTAGAAAGAAGTAAACGACCCAGACGACCACACAGTGGAGAATGGAGATATTTTAGCGAGGTTAATATAGTTCATATTTACTTCGAATTTCTGTAGTGAAAACTTGGGATTGGAAAGAATTTCAGTAGTTCTGGAGTGGGATGATTGAAGATGACGAGATACCTTGGAGTTAACCGAGATGGTGATACAGTTTAAATAGTAGTGGTAGACAGACGAGCCCTAGAAATGTTTTGCGTGAGGGGAAAGAAAAGTGAACTTAGAGACGTGAACTCCTCATTCTTCGTGATCTTCGTGGTGCAGTGGAGATCAAATAAAAAGAATGACGGATGCACATCACTGGGAAAGTTTTTAAAAACTGTTTTAATATTATTTTTTTTAATAGAGAATCCCATTGTATATTTTTTTTATTAATTATATCATATTAATTATATTATTGTTTTGACAAAATCATAAATTAAACGGTTTTCAAGATGATAAATCATTAGTATGAATTATCTTAAAGCTTAAATTCTACTTTTAAAAATCCATGGCGCACCTAGATACTCTCTGCGGTACACTGTTTGAGAGTTACTGATGTAGAGAATTAACAATTGAGATTTCTTTCTACCTTGATCTAGAAAAATATTGTTTAGAGTAGCCATGGGAATGCATAAGTACATTGGGTGCATCGGCCTAAAATTGTAAGCAGTGCACTCGTGTTAGACATACTTTTGTGTTTGGTAGAGACCTAGCAACTTTTGAGAGAATGAAGTATGTGAACTGTTACTTTAGAATGACGTATCAAGATATAATGTAAAGGAGTAAGGAAATATTTTGATGTATGATATATTAGTAAAGGAAAAGAGAAAAGCAGAAATCAGTATATACGAGTTTTAAATAGCCAAAATGTATCTATTGCAACTCAACTATCTGAAATAAAGAGCAATTGATGGTTATTTAAGTGTTCCGAGATGCAGATAAATCAATGGATTAAATGCTTTTTTTTTTTTCTTTTTTGACAGCGTGTTTATACATTTGTGTGTATAGAGGGGTTGGAGTTGGAGGTATACATATTCTTGTGTTCCAATTGTAAAATCATATGTTTAAATATTATTTACATTCATATGGGTACACGCCGGAATGAGCATGTGTAGTTATGCATATTAGAGCATGCACATACGTACTTGTGTATTTCTTATGGCTTAGACCAGTGTGTACAAGTGTCTTACACCAGTGTATACTAATGTATACTAACCTCTTTTCTGTATTTCACCGTGTTACTATAACTTGCCATCCCGACTTCCATCCCAGCCCATATACGAGAAGAAACTTTGTGATATATACAACACAATTGATTGCTAACAGTATCATCCTTAAAATAAACGTTAAGGAAAATAAACCGAGAAAAAATAATAAAAAATTTTTCGGCCTAAAGACAATTTTCTAATTGGAATTCCCAAATTCCCTCGTGGAATGTTTTAATTTCCTCCGGGATTAAATTCCATCGGGCTAAGAACAGAAGTTTAAATGAAGAAAATCAATTGAGAGACTGATCATCTGATCAAGCTACATGAGCACCACACGACTCTCTTTCACTTTTCTTTGTCCAGAAATTTTTACATTTCACCATCAGAGAAGAATAGACAGTGATCATGACCTTTGCAGAGTGTTGCAGAATAATTAAACGAATGTTGTTGATATTCAGTTTGAAGAATTGTTAGTTGACTTCTGCAACAAAAATGGGGGTGATTTGCTGTTACGGAGTTAAATGATTGGGGACAGAGCTTGATCCAGGATTCACCACAATTAGTGACCTGGATATCATCCATCTATATTATAATGGAGAAAGCTGCTTATTAATTAGATATATAACAGTTACTAAAAGAAAGCAATTATTAAAGGCTTGACCGTCTGAAAATTTTTTTAATAAATTCATGTTCCAAGAAATTTCCTGTAATTTCAATTTCTGAAATTTATTGAATACTTGAACTACATGTTGTTCACGAATTCAAATATTCGTTGCATTCACTGCGGAGTAGATTTTAATGTTTAATAAACAATATTCGTTGAAGGCAAACTTTTCCATTTCATTTGCAACAGTCTCTCACTATCTCTCGCCTCTATTTTCATTAATGATAATTTAATATATATATAATGATAATTTAATATATATAATGATAATTATATATATATATATGTATGTATGTATGTATGTATCTATCTATCTATCTATCTATCTATCTATCTATCTATCTATCTATCTATCTATCTCTCTCTCTCTCTCTCTCTCTCTCTATATATATATATATATATATATAGATAGATAGATAGATAGATAGATAGATAGACAGATAGATAGATAGATAGATAGATAGATGAATAATTTAATATATATTTCATTTCAAGTTTTAATTCGCTATTTGTAAAACCCACACGTAATATAAAAAAAATTACGTAATATAAAAAAATATTCGTAATATTAAAAAAATATTGATTGAATGAATGAATGCTATTCGACAAAATAGTTGTATAACTTTGAGGCTTATGATAATATCAGTTTCCGGAGTTTGTTAAATGAATATTTTTGATAAAATGAAAATTTCTTAATATACCGGTATAAGGTTTCTTTAAAACTAAGAAGTGATTTTGTTGGTATGGCTGTTTGGAACGCTTTAAGCCTTACAATAATAATTATGTGATCATTGCAATTTCTAGTACGCTGAACGTAGTTGGGTTACCTTGAAGTTTGTTTAAATTAGAGATATATTACAACTACGATAAATTACTGAAAGAAATATTTACTAAGCAAGTGAGATTTTTTATAAATTGAAGTGTTCAGGAAAATTTACTTTCTGAACTTCCTTTTATTATTGAATATTTCAAGTTCACAAATTTAAATATTCGGTACAAGATAGTTTTTAACGAGCTTTTATTTATAATTTTTTTTTTCATTTCATGGTTATTTCATTCATTGTTTGCAAGGTTCCCTCTCCCCCCTCTCTCTCTCACACACACACGCATCCACACTCCAGGTTTGATTGCGTTATTACACAAATATCACACCAGAATTTTGCAATACAACATGGGGCGTCCAAAAAAATATGCGACTGAAAATATCAATGTGAAAACATTATCAAGTGGCCAGCAGAAAACCGCTCGGAGGGCGATCTTTCTGCTGGTAGTCACAATGATCAGTAGGAACTCGCTTTTATATCAATTGGATTGAAAGAGAGGGTGATCTCTGTTCAAGGGCTTCATGAGGAACTTTGATGAACTGGAAATAACTGATCTCGTGAGATCATTTACTCTTGACACTATTAAAAAGCGCTTCATCCTTTATAACTCTAGACAATATAGAGATGAAAGCTTAATAATCTCACAACATGAACAGCCACCCCATGGATAAATTTTGCGAAGGATCTAATTGGAATATTCAAGGAACTTCATCTAAACTCTTGCGAAGTTTTTTTCCTTCACCTTTTTCACATCTGCAAATTCCGTAGCACCAGCTTTCGTCACCAGTGATGACCTTCGGAAAAAGGTATGTATCAACTACGAACTGTTCTTGCAATTCACGGCACGCATTCAGTCGTGACTGCTTTTGGTCTTCTATGAGCAAGCAAGGCAGAAATTTTGCTGCAACTCTTTTCATTCGCTTAAAATTCGTTGACAGGAGCACCAGTCATAGCAACAAGTTCGTCAATTGTTCGGCAGCGGTCCTCCAAGATCAGTTCATGAATTTCCATGTTTTTTTTTCATTCCTTCGGGATGTCGACGGTCGTCCTGAATGACGTTGGTCTTCAAGTGACAAGTGATCATTCCTAAAGCATGTAAACCACTCATAAACTTGTGTTTGGCTCATGACAGCGTCCTTGTAAGCTGTTTGAAGCATGACAACTGTTTCGACAGCCGTTTTCCTCGGCAGAAAACAGAATTTCACGAAAGCACGCTGTATCTTCGTTTCAGCCATCGCAAACATCGACGAACCGGGGAGAAGCACAAAGATGCATCACGTGGCAGTACGATTTCAACCGACGACGCCGGTAGGCAGACTGAATCCTGAAGGTTGCATCAAGAGGCTTCTAGCGGCAGAAGCCTACACTACAAGTGGCTTACCTCACAGAGAACATTTGGCTCACAGAACGTTTCCAGTAACTTTTGGATACCCTATCGTATGTTATCATAAAATAGTTTGTAAAACAAAAGTGAATATGACAATATACGTGTATTTTTAATGCCTATCAGGACTTTAATAGTTAATACGACTTACTACGAACCAATTAAACCCACGCAAGCGTACATACACACATACATAAATACATACATACATACATACATACACACACACACACACACACACACACATACACACACACACACACACACACACACACACACATAATGATATCACACGAGGATGGAGAATATCAGGCTTTGACAGTAGATCACAACATTATGCGCTGCACACCAGTTTTAAGTGGCTGAGTTTATATTCATATAACATTATAGAAGATCATCAGTCATAATTACTATATAATTAAATATTCTGAAAAATCCAACAGGAATTAATCGTATTCCACCCAATGAAGCACCCACACACGGCTGTTGCTGAAAAAATATTCAACTACAGAGTGATTATGAAGAACGATGATTTTCTATAATGGTATATGAATATAAACTCAGCAACTTAAAATAAATGCTGTGAAATACTATCAAACGGGAACAAACAGTTCTCACTAGCATCTAGACCGTTAGAAACACGAAGAAATATGAGGTAGATATTAGTCAATTATTCACATTTAAACTGTACGATATATACGCATTCGACTCACCGTTTGTTTTTACTGTCTTGTTTTTGTTACCACTTTAACCCTCCGCAAAAATCCCAAATTTTATTTAATTTGTTTTGCGGGAAGGACTGTTTTAACGAAATCGCCTCTTGTCCCAACCTTCGAAACGCGGAGTAGATAAAACAGGGGACAACTGATGAAGGGATTGTTTTTTATGTTGCCTGTCTCGTTTCTCTATTTGTTTCTTTCGTTGTTCGAAAATAAGTTCGTTTTCCATGTTTTTGTGTTTTTTATGTTCCCGTTTTTCATTTTGTTCACGTACTTTAGAGTTTTTGACGTCCTGTACCCATATATGCATGTATATGTAGGTATGTGCATATATGTATGTATATATGCATATATATATTATTTATATTATTATATGATCGAACGCCACGCATCCATTTCCAAGTAAGTTATATATATATATATATATATATATATATATATATATATATATATATATATATATATATATATATATATACATATATATATATATATATATATATATATATATATATATATATATATATATATATATATATATATATATATATATATATATATATATATATATATATGAAGAAAAGCAACAAAAATTCAATAGACTGTTGAATGGCAGCCCAGTCAAGATGGTATTTTTTCTTCTCTTACTCTTGTTTTTTGCACACATCTACAAAATAACTTTCTAAAATGAAATTCCATTATGCAGCTGAGGAGTACATTTTCATTGCACATTTTATGTAGTGTTCTCACTACATGAATAAATGAAGTTTGTACGAAGCGTACGTACTGCTATAACCTATTGAATTTTTGTTGCTTTTCTTCAAATTTTATTCACCAAATCTCTTGATTTTGTTTTTGGTTTTTACCCTACCAAATTCTAGTGCCTCAAACATTTTAAGTACCACATTTAATCTTTTGATTAAATCTATATATATATATATATATATATATATATATAGCCAAGAGCGTGTGTACATGTATCTCTCATGTTTTCTTCGATGCTTACGGAGTGTTTGCACCGGTGTAGAATGCCAGTAACTCGGAACGGACAAGCCATTTGCGAGGGTAAATGTCCTGGTTACATACACAACGCAGTACCAATAACCTTATACGAACAGACACACTCCAAGTTGATTGTGTGGAGATTGCACACGTTTAATGTATTCTAGTTCCCTATCTTAGATATACACCCACGTAATTTACAGCATTCTAGTCTCTTGTATTCTTACGCTTTGAATATTTTTTTGAGATAAATCTTCTACGAGCTTAGCATTATCTCCTTATTGATGACAATGAGAAATTGTGTCTTAATTAAGCACGAATCCTTAGAACTAAGGAGGAGATGACATGGGGGATTGTAATCTTCTTGTATTACATGCAATCATGAATAGTAATCACATCTATCAAAAGTTCACACGAAATAAATACAACAATATCAAACAACAACGAAGTAAACAATAACAATTAAACTCATGAATACTGGCGGACATTCTAATAGCAATGGTACATACATACATACATACATACATATATATACACATACACACACACACACACACACACATATATATATATATATATATATATATATATATATATATATATATATATATATCGGAGAAAATAACGTGGAAACGTGGTTTTTCCTAGAGAGTTAGTTAATCCGACACCTGCAGTTTTTACAAGCTTATCGGTACCAAAAACCAGTGCTATCAAAAAGATTTATTGCATAATTTTTTTTTAATAAAAAAAGAACAACACAAAAGGAAACGAAAACGGAAAAAATAACTGAGTCTTTTGTTGAAGATGTGACACTCATTACAATCTATAACAGCACCTGATGTAGCACGTGTTGAGTGCCGCGCTGGGTGTCACACGACGGTGTCAACAAGCAAATCTAAACCAATATAGCACGTGTTGAGTATCGTGTTAGGTGTCACGCTGCTGTTCCATCCAAGAAATCATAATTCATAGAGACAAAAAAAAAGAAGGTAAAATCATGAAAAATAAATAAAATAGATAACAAACTACGAAATATATTACAATATTTAATGCAAGCAAAATTCTGTTGTTTTAAATAAAATCTGAATCTGCTCAGAGCCATAAAAAAACCCAAAGCAATAAACAAATCATGATAGATAAAATAAAAAAAACGGAAAGAGTAAAAAGTGACACAACATAGATAAGCAATGTAACAGTTAATAGTTTAAAGAATCTTTTTTAGAACACTGGATCTCGAAGCACATAACGCTCTAAATTATAACATGTAAATATTGGGTTGAAAAAAAAAACCTTTTGTATAGAAAAAATAGAAGCTGCACGTAGGACTCGAATCCATATTTGTTGACAAGACAGGCGGTCTACGAATGGTAGGTGTTGGTTCGAGTCCCACGGCAGCCTTCGACTTTTTTCGACTTTTTATTTACACGCTATTATCTATAGCTTTATGTGTTTCGGGATCCACTCTTCCTAAAAAAGAATTATATCACGTTCTCCCGGAAGTTTATAACACATTCTTATGACTCCAACAATCAATTTTGTAACGACTTATTAACACATTGTATAGGCAATTGGCGGAAACGATAAAACGCCTCACATTATTTTGTTTCATTTCTTGGTTTCTAATTTACGTGTAGTCATGGTCAACTTCAATTTCCTTCCTTCCGGGATCACTAAAATAAATAATCACTGATAAATACTGCGAATTGCTTATACCCACCGATCGATTATACCCTCTTCCCAGCAAAAATGTGGCCTTGTGCTAATATTAGAAATCACTTGTAGTTTTTTAAGTTATGAAAATAGCACAATGAAATGGTTGAAATGATGAAGCAGTTTGCAGAATTTAATTTTGGTTTCATGACTTTAGTCCTTAAATACTACCGAATTAAACTCTGGTTACCTATTGTCAATCACTTATGTTAGTGGACCGCGGCTATGTTAGGGCGGTACCTGAAGGGTTTTATATGGATAAATTGATCACCAGTATCAATTTTATTGGCCTCTTTTGTTAAATCCTTGAGACGTTAGCAAGCCAACATCGGTTGTCAAGCGGTGGTGGAGGACAAACATAGACATAAAGACACACACACACACACACACACACACGCACACACGACGAGCTTCTTTACAATCTCTGTCTACTAAATTGACTCACAAGACATTGGTTGGTCCGGGGATATAGAAGAAAACACCTGCCCCAAGTACTGTGCAGTGGAACCGACCCTGAAACCACATGGTTGCAAAGCAAGCTTCTTAACTGCATAAAAAGTAAATGATATCAGTCATACATTTGAATAGATTCGTTTGATTATATCTTTTTACTACAAATGTATATACCATCTGCTAATATGAGAAATAACAATTATTAAAACAATAGTTTGGCATGGTCGATAACGTATTATCAATCCCTCAGAGATGAAACGGAAAATCGACTATAATGAGATCTAAACAGAAACTAGAGAGACGAAATTAAATACTGCACTATATCCACTCTTTTATGTTTTAATATGGTTTTAAAATACACGAATTACTCATCTAAGGTGGCGAATTGGCATGCAGTATATATATTCCCACACTTCGAGTTCAAACTCAGGCGCTGCCAATTTTTGGCTTTTAACTTTCCGGATTTGATTACGAACCATGTACTGTGTTCGATTTTTTTCTCTCTTTAGGAATAGGAGAAAAAGACTGAGAAAAAAAAAGGAAGAATGAATGAAAGAAAGAAAGAAAGAAAGAGAGAGAGAAACAGACAGACAGAAATTGAACCAGTACTTCTTGAAGGTCCAAACCCTTTGTGTACCAAGTATTGTTTGATTTCTTTTCTCTTTAGCAATAAGAGAGAGAGAGAGAGGGGGAGGGAGAGAGAGAGACGGGAGAGAGAGAGGGAGATAGGGGAAAAGAGAGAGAGGGAGAGAGAGAGAGAGAGAGAGAGAGAGAGAGAGAGAGAGAGAGAGAGAGAGAGAAATCGAACCAGTACTTCTTTACGGTCTTGTATGAATCCCTTTGTGTCTTGAAGAACACAACGAGAAAGACAGCATTCACCTTGGACTCAAAGTACTGCGCTGAATAATTTTTCTGTTGCTGTTGTTTACAGCGATACACAAGCTTTTTTTTTTTTATCATTTTTTGCCGGACTCAACAGAGGCATTTTAACCCTTAGTCCTTCACTTTCCAGAGCTAAGATAACATATAGATAGACAGCGGCGAGCAAAATGCATTGTAGCATTTAGTTGCGTCCTTTTTTCTTTTTTACGTTCTATGTTGAAATCCCGTTGTGGTCAATTTTGCCTTTCATCCTTCCGAGGTCGATAAAATAATTACCAGTCAAGTACTAGCGTGTTTTTAATCGACCGCTCCCCTATCAAGAATTTGTGGGCTTGTGCCGAGGTTTGAGAACGCATTTGCCAGTTAACAAACACACACACTATTGTTATACACAATATTTTCCACTTTTGAACCATTGTTATTCACTCACGCGTGTGGCACTCGATACCGTGAAGAACTTACGAAATTATATTGACTTTTTGTTATGCACTGCATGACCGAATTTTGTAGATTGTTCTTTGATTGGAAAGATTTCGATACTATTCAATACCATTGAGTAATTAATGTTGTGGCTGCTAACTTTTATTACGCCATGAAAGGCCACAGATGGTGCATGTGCAAAGTATACTAACGCTGTTGAGAATAGGGTATCTATAGAATAAGAACTGACTAGTAGACACGCTAGCTTGATGTTTAACATCGTGTCATGATTATATTGCACACCGTGAGAAAACTTACCGAAAGTTAGCTTAGCTATATGCATTGATAGTACGTTCAGTGTTGCTGCATATTGTTATTGCTGGTGAATTGGCAGAATCGTTTGAGCGTCAGAGAAAAGGATTTGTAACATTTCTTCCGGGTCTTTACATTCTTTGTTCAAATCCTGTCGAAGTCAATTTTGCCTTTCGTATTTTCGAGCTCGATAAAATAAAGTACGTGTCTAAGTAAAAGGATCCATGATATCGACTAACACCCTCCCATCAAATTTGCCGTCCTTGTGCTTAAATCGTAAACAATTATTTTTGGTGTATGGAATTTGCAATACTGTCATGCATTTGATATAAATACATACATACATATGTCTCTCTCTCTCTCTCTCTCTCTCTCTCTGTATATATATATGTGTGTGTGTGTTAAATAAAACGAGACATCAAAACCAAGGCAGTGTGAGATTTCTAGGACATTTATAAAGAGAAAAGTAGTCTTACAGCTGTTTCTGAGATATTGGGGATATCCCTTCATCAGAGACGATATGAAAGAGTGAACTAGAGGGAAATAGTAGAGTTCAATATAAGGAGTTATTTTGGAAAAGGATGGATTTAGGAAGTATAAAGGGAAATAAAAGAATAAACATAAAAGTAAAAATATATGTAGGATGTTACAGTTGCAGTTCCATTATCCAAGGAAAGTGCTGTGTAGAATGGATAGAAATGCTTCTAGTATGTAGTTTCCGTCACTGATGAAGGGATATCCCTAATATCCTAGAAACAGCTGTAAGACTACCTTTCTCTTTATAATGTCCTATAAATTCCATACTGATCTGTACTCGACTATTGCTTTTCTCTCAAGCATACGGATATTGAGTTCTAATACAAAGTTATTAACACGGTTCAGGGTTCCGGGCTCAATCCTACTGCGTGGCACTTTGGTCAAGTGTCTTCTGCTATAGCCTCGGCCCGACCATATATATATATGGGGGGAGTGAACTACAAGGGGGTACCCAAAAGAAACTGGAATTTTGCAATATTTTATTCACTTAGTTTTACATGTTTACTCTTTTATCGCCTTCAAAATATTCTCCATTTCAAACAATGCGTCGGTCCAGGTGCATTTTCTACTATACGAAGCAGTGCTGGAACTCTTGCGAATTGATGCCTCCTTCGTTTTTTTCTTCACTTCCACATCTGCAAATTCCGTAGCACCAGCTTTCGTCACCAGTGACGACCTTCGAAAAAAAGGTCCGGATCAACTTCCAATTGTTGTTTCAGTTCACGACACGTATTCGGTCGTAACTGCTTTCGATCTTCGTGAGCATGATAGGCAGAAATTTTGCTGCAACTCTTTTCATTCGCACTTCCTCGTTTAAAATTCGTTGGCAGGAGATCTAGGACACACCAGTCATAGCAACAAGTTCGTCAATTTTTCAGTGACGGTCCTCTAATAAGATCAGTTCATGAATTTCCATGATATTTCCATTCCTTCGGGATGTCGACGGTCGTCCTGGAAGAAGTTGGTCTTCAAGTGATAAGTGATCATTCTTAAAGCGTGTAAACCACTCATAAACTTGTATTTTGCTCATGACAGCGTCCTTGCAAGCTGTTTGAAGCATGACAACAGTTTCAGCTGTCGCGTCCCCCAGAAAAACACACACACACACACACACATACACACACACACACACACACACACACACACACACCCGCACACATAAAAAAAAAGAAACAGAATTTCACGGAAGCACGCTGTTCCTTCACTTCAGTCAAAAATCAACGAACAGGAAAGAAGCACTGCAACACAAAGACATACCACGTGACAGTACGACTTCAACCGACGACGCAAGTAGGCAGACTGAATCCTGAGGGTCGTATCAAGTGGCTTCTAGCGGTGGAAGCCCGAACTGAAACGGGTTTGCCTACAGAGAACGTTTTGTATACACCCTCGTAATTTACATCCCATACAGTTGACCACTATAGGCAAATCATGTATGAAAGTTGTCTTTCTAGGAATACGAGAGACCACCATCATTCAGATATTTAATGTTTCTCCAGTGGCAGAAACATCTTTTAATTAGTGTGATTTTATAATTTGATTTGTGCCAGCTCTTTGGTGATGTATTCTATTTAAATGCTGTCAATATTTTTCCTTGTTTTCCTGTCTAGACTTGGTAATTTCCAAAACAACCACTTGAGGATATTATAACTAATTAAAGGAGTAGCTACAGTGTTGACATCTATCACCCTGTACATTTGCAAATAAGTTAATAACATTCTTATGTGTCTGTAATATTCCTTTCTAACGTTTTTTGTCATTCATGTGTTGTACTGTCTAGTTTATTATTCTTAAAGTCTGTGTTTGGTCTGATTCTATTATTATTATTATAAATATTATTGTTAAGGCGGCGAGCTGGCAGAATCGTTAGCACGCCGGGAAAAATGCTTAGCGGCATTTCGCCCATTGCTACGTTCTACGAGCTGAAATGCCACCGGGGTCGATTTTGCCTTTCATCCTTTCGGAGCCAATAAATTAAGTACCAGTTGAACACTGGGGTCGATGTAATCGACTAGTCTCCTCTCCCAGGATTTCAGGCCTTGCGCCTATAGTATTATTATTATTATTATTATTATTATTATTATTATTATTATTATTATTATTATTATCATCATCATCATTATTATTATTATTATTATTATTATTATTATTATTATTATTATTATTATTATTATTATTATTATTCAATAGTCCTATTTTTATCACGTGCTTTCACTGCACTACTGAGCGCAGCTCTGTGTGCCTTGGGTATGTACTGTGGTTTGTTGTGGTTCTCTAATTTTCACTGTATTGAAAGTGTTTTAAGTAGAATATGTGCAGTGCCTAACAGTGCTATTTTCTGTATGTTATATATATGTATGTTATATATACTTGTAAGTCCTGGTGTTTTGTTATGTATTTGTCTTAATGTTTCTTTTTTATCATATCTAATGCGCCAACTATAATAAGAATTGTTTTTGTTTTTAGGCCCCACATTCGAGTTACCTCTATTTTCAGATCTCTGTATTTTGAAAGTTTCTCCGTTTCTATTAGAGAAACGTTGTCATCTGTTGGTATTGATACATCTATTAGAAAACAATTTTCTCTTGTTGATCTCTGACAACTATATCAGGCCTATTGGCCTTAACTTCTCCATCTGTGTGCATTGGAATATCCCAGAGTATGGTTGCTTTCTCATTTTCTGTGTCCTTTTCTGGGGTGTGCCTATACCATCTTCTTTCTGTTGTTATTCAATAATGTTGGCGTAGCTTCCAGTGTATATAAGTCCCAACTATGGCGTATCTATGAAAATATTCCTTATTAGCCAGGATTGGGCAGCCAGAGACAATATGATTTATTGTTTCTTCTCCATCACCACATATTCTGCAATTACTTCTATTTCTTTTCATTACGTTTTGTTTTTTGTTTTTTTTTGTGATTTCTGGTGAGAAGGCTTTAATCTTGTACTGCAATTAAAAATCCTTCAGTCTCTGTTTTGAGTTCTAAGCTTCTCAGCCATTGTTGGGATTTTGCTTTGTCTATTTTTTTTTCTGTTTAGCTTAACCCAATATTTGCTATGTAGGGGCTTTTCTTGCCATCATTTTATCATGATACGTTGCTGTTCTAGCTTTGGTTTTGATATCAGTTGTTTTGCAGCTTTTGTTGTTTCTTCAAACAACTGACAAGCAAATCTGTGGTATTAAGCAGAATATTTGCTGTAGCCCATCTTTTATACCAAGACAAAACAATGTACATGATAACACTTCCAATCAATTAAGATCAGAAACCATGAGAGCCAATGCCTGGTACTGCATCCGGGCATTATTATTATTATTATTATTATTGTTGTTGTTGTTGTTATTATTATTATTATTATTATTTTATGTTTGACTTTTGTTTTGCATTTGTACAAGTTGGATCCAAGTCTCACCCAGAGACCTCAAGAGACAACAAGTTAGAAGTTCATGTAGGTGTTATGCCTAGGGTACCATATATTTGGATTTGTACAGTTTTGTTCAAGTGAATGTTTAAGAAACCATAAGAAAATTATGTGTTTGCTTTAAAATTTGAGATCACATAGACAGTATTTTACGTAGGATATGGGCAGTTCCCATGAGCACTATCTTTTGAACTTCAGCCATTTTGGGGTTTCCTGGTATCTGAGCTGTCATTCCCAGGGCACCTATGACAATAGGTATTGTTTTCGTCTTCAGATTCCACATTTTGCTAATTTCTATTTCAAGATCTTTATATTTGCTCAGTTTTTGGTAGGTCTTGACACATACGTTTATATCGATTGGGACAGTCATATCAATGAGGAGGCATGGTTTTTGTCTGAAGTCTTTCAGTATGATGTCTGGCCTATTTGCGTCTATCTTTCTGTCAGTTTGAATGGTGAAGTTCCAGAGGAGTGCAATGTGATCATTTTCAAGTATTGGGGGGATCATTTTCAAGTACTGGGGGGATCATTTTCAAGTACTGGGGGGATCATTTTCAAGTTATTATTATTATTATTATTATTATTATTATTATTATTATTATTATTATTATTATTATTATTATTATTATTCTTATTATTATTATTATTATTAAGGTAGAGAGCTGACAGAGTTGTTAGCACGACGGACAAAATGCTTAGCGATATTTCGTCCAACTTTACCTTCTGAGTAAAATTCCGCCGAGGCCGATTTTGCCTTTCATCCTTTCGGGCTCACTAAAATAAGTACCAGTTAAGCATTGGGTAGATGTAGTCAGCTCGCTCCCTCCTACAAAATTTCAGGTCTTGTGCCTAGAATAGTAAGAATAATTATTATTTAGACAGCGAGCTGGCAGAAACGTTAGCACGCCGGACAAAATGCTTAGCGGCATTTCGTCCGTCTTTACGTTCTGAGTTCAAATGCCATCGAGGTCGACTTTGCCTTTGATCCTTTAGTGTCGATGAAATAAATAAGTACCTGTTGATCACTGGAGAAGATATAATCGACTTCCTCCTCTCCCCCATTTTAGGCCTTGTGTTTATAAGCTGGCGGAATTGTTAGAGTGCCGGAAAAGGTTTATGTAGCATTTGTTCTGGCTCTGTATGATCTGAGTTTAACTTCCACCGAAGTCAACTTTGCCTTCCATCCTTCTGGAGTCGATAAAATAAAACACGAGTTTGATAATGGAGCCGATATAATTGACTAACACCTCCCCTAAAACGGTGCTGGTCTTTTGCCAAAATTTGAAACCATTATTATTATTATCATTATTCCGCACTTCGTCTCTTTGACCGAGCTGAAATCATGGGCTAATAGTAGACCGTGGCTGGATGCTTGGTACCTGGAGTTCTAACACGCACTTACAACACTACACCAGCTGGACAAACATTCGCAAGAAACAACTGTATGGGTTTGTTGGGATGTAAACGCCGATAGCGACGAAACAGTCTAAACAATCCGTTCTGGTGGACTTTCAAGTAGGGGTACTATGGGCAACTTCCAAAAGCCCTTGACAGGGTAGTGCCTCAGTGGGGCCTTATCTGTTCGAAAAAAAAAAAGAAAAAGAAAGAGCAGTTCTTGAGGCATGGAAGTGCCAACAACCAAACATTTCCGAGGTGCAAGCAAGCGAACGAACGGTCATTCAGTAGCCGTGCCTTAGTGACTAGTGGGCTTTTGTCGAATAGCTGCTGTCTTATGTTGGGCAAATCTGGCTGTCCACTGAGACTGTTGTGAAGATCGACACTCCACCTTCTTTTGGCAAGAAGGGAAGCAAATTCTTTTCTGTTTGGTAGCTGTAGTGAAAGAGATTTTGTGTTGGACTCGTCTGAAGATAAGTATGTTCCTATCTGGCCAAACCGTCATCAATTTCTTTAAGCACCGCTTGAAAAAGAGGTGATCCCTTCTAGTGTGTTTATCGAAAAGGTGAATGGCAGTTTCAAAGCTGGCGAGTTTAAGTAGGCCTACTCTGAATATGCTTTTCTAAGTAATAGAAAAGAAGCTTAAAGAAGGCACTTTCGGCGCATTCGAAATGGTTGAGTAATCCGGGCTATTTTGTGGGGGATTTCTCACGAATTATCTAAGGTGGACCGCCACGTTGTGGGGAAATTTTTTCATGTTGAAATGTTTTGATGGAATTTTAGTTTTTTATGATTTTTATTATATCTTTTGTGGTATCTATATTGTTGTTTTCGTTTTGATTGATGTAAACCCCACTTTTTTGTTGTCTTTTGTCCTTTTATATTGCTCTCAATATTTTACCAATATTATTACCATTATTATTATTATTATTATTATTACTAATTATTGTTAATATGTTTTGCAAGTGAAAGACGTCGATTTGGTGCCCGTAAGTTATAAAATTTTGTTGTTTTGAACAAAACTACTTTGGTTTTTGTGGTACAATTTTGTTATTAAGGCAACTAGTATCTTTTAGGGCTGGGTAACTTTGTGAAATTTCTGTGTCTTTATGGCGAATTTCGTTATTTTAAAAAGCAAATGTATAGATTTTGAAAAAAATGTCATACTGCTTCTCAAATCGAGAGAGATGGTTTTTAGAAGAGAAATTATGAAAATAGTATTTTTGCCATTACCTGCTACATTAAACAGTCAATGTATGAATAACAAACACTTCTACTAACACCATACCTTACACCACTACAAGCATTAGCAAAGAACAAACAAGACAGAGAGGACATTGAAACAGACATAACCTCCACCACTAACAGTACAAATTTTGATACAATAAATACCGAAGCTTACAAATGAAGTGGAAAAGAGTTCACGAACCCATGCAAAAAATTAGAAGCAGGTTTTATTTTTTATCAGAACTGAGGAATTCAAAATTTCATCTCATCAAAAATAGCCGAAGAGACAAAAAGCATCACCAACTACATGGCCATAGACACAAACAATAATGACGTAACGAAATATATATCAACAGAAATATTACTCACAATAACTACATCACACCATCACATAATATCTCAGGTCACAGTAAAATTACAAAAAAGAAACAAGAAACATAACAGATTGAAGACAAAATATCTCAAGGGAATAGGAGAAAGAAATCAATATAAATAACTGCTTGTTGAAACATCGACAAAAATCCGGAAAGGTGGAAGATCTATCGTTTCAAGAAAAGTAGCTCTTCTCACTTTCCTCCCTCTTGTCGAACATGGCTATACTAGAATAGGTGGTGTGAGTGCATATGACCAGACACCGCTTTGGTAGCAGAAACACCTATTCAACGACTTTAGATCACAAATGTAGATGTGGTAGCTATTAGCGAGACCAGGATTTCCAAGACACGAGATTTTGCGCTCATCTTTGGTGGCTGACAGTTGGATGTATCTCCAGGTCTGCTGGAAATGTGTGGTGGAGTAGCTGAGTTGTTTCGGGAAAGGCTGGATCTTGGGATACAGATTATCTTTCTGGATCCAGAAGTCAGTGATGTTGGACATGGCCAGCAGTGAAGGGCATGCTTTTAAGCTTGTAACCTATTACAGACAGAGGTGGGGCGGCTAAATTTCTTTGGAGGCCTTCCTTGGAACGTTTCACCCTTTAGTGCTCGTGGATGATCGGAACGGCATCTTCGATGTACGAAGAGAATATGTGAGGTTACCAAATAGGAAAGGGAGGTGGAAAAAAACTTGCAAACTTGTTCAGCCGTTTTCAGCTGACTGACAAATATCCACTACATTTTCCCAAATGCGCCCATGTAGACAGAAAATTCGTAGAAAACTCTAGATCGAATCTAGATGGAGTTTTTTGTAGGGTTAGCGTAAGTTGTCCATAATCCAGATCACAAATTTGTAATTTGTACAATCGACCTAGATAAACTTTATAGGCGGGGCCCCGGTTACTGGAAGCGGAACTTGTTTTTCCCGGTGTTTCAAGCCTACAGGCTGGTGGCAGGCGTAGCTGTAACAAAGAATAATACGTGATCGGTTGGAGTCTATATGGATATGCAAGTTCTGCTGATTCTGAAGGCTGCCAAGTTATTCGGGAGCTGTTATTCTTCACTGTGGATGCAGAATAAAAAGTCATTAAAGTGATAGTGCAGAGCAGAAAGCTCAGTTTCAGTAAGCGTAGCAGTAACAGTCACCTGGTGGAATTTTTCCCAGAGAATTCAATAAAGCAGTGAAAGAGAGTCGAATGGCGATCAACAGCAGAGCCAGCGGCAATAGCAACAACAACAATAGCAAGACATAGAAACTTTCCAGAACACTACTAGTCATTTCTTTGAGGATAGCTGGAAATCTGTCCTTGTCTTCATTACCAGGAGGCAGCGATCAGGAAATCGAAGGAGTCTCCTTCTGGTTGTTCCACCTCTTCGTCGCAAGACGATGATAAACAAACGAGGAATGTACAGGTGCGGAAAACTATCTGGGATAACGAAAAAAAGAAAAAAACACACACACACATACACAAAAGTGAACCTAAACTAAAAGCAAGATACTCAAACAGGATTCTATCTCCCCTCGAACTGCATGAGATTTAGTCTTTCAAGTAGCCAAGGAGGAACTGTTGGATCTATTGAAAAAAAAAACGGAATATTCTTCGAATCTCATAACAATTTCTCTGGTAATTCTGTACCATTTGTAGTAGTATTTGCAGTTGTCTATCGATCTACAACGTCCAACTTGAGGTCAACTAAGGTGGCTGATTGTTCTCCCATAATATTTGTAACTGAGCCTAATTTGGTTTAATTACTATTCCCCAGCCTTTTCTGTGCCTGGTAGAAAAGGAATGGAGTCCTTTTCGAATATTCTTCTAATAGAGATGCAACTTATATAATTCCTTACTTTGTATTTGTAGACTTGTTTGACATTTACTGTTGACAGGCTCAATATATTTCTCAAGTCTAGCATTTTTAGGATCAAAAGCCTTCGGGTAATCAATCTATACCAGTTCAAACTCTTTCTACAGTCTTCACATCGTTAAACCCTTCTTCCCTTTTGAAATATTTTTTTATTTTCAAATGTTTATTCTCTGTGGTATTGCAGTTAATGCTTCGTAATATACTCGGTAGCACGTTATATAGGATAGTAACTTTTAAGACTTTCCGTATTTGAGATTAATATGGTTTCTTCTCAGGTGTTGTCACTGAGTCATTCCGTGTGTTATTGAGTATATTTGTGCACTTTATGTGTCCCTAGTGAATATTTTACCTCGTAGTTTGAGGTCTTATTTCCCAGTACCTTCCACTTATTTGTCTTGTTGAGTCTGAGCTACTTCCACGATTGTTCAGGTGCTGTATTCGTTGTTTTGAACAATCTCAGCCAAAATAACGGACGGGTCTCTCGTTTCATATATCTTTACCTAGAATTCTTCCAATTCTTTTGCTGTTATTACTGATCTGATTCCTATTTTTTTAAAAACTATTTCTTGGTAAAATCGTCTTGGGTTGAAGTAGAACTGTTTGTTATATACAAAGAATCGTTGTCACTTTTCATACCGACAGATACTTTGTTAGTTAACGAGAATTGCTTGTTTAAAATATTTTGTTTTCTTGGTATATTTTTCTAGTATGTGGTTCTATTTTTGTGGTCATGTCTCTTAGTTATTGATATCACGAAGGATCTTTTTTGTTTTCTGTCGTTTTCTGTGTATTTTTTCCTTGCTGGTTTTTTTTTATACTTAAGTTTTAAAATTTTATGAATAGATCTGATGGAGTGCACACTTTCCTTTGTAACTAACGTAGTTGCTGCATACATTATTTCATTTAGACTGGTGATTTTGATGTTTGTAACTGTTTTAATTAAATCAATGAAGGCTAAGCTTTCGTTTTTCATATTGTTGCTATTTTATTGAGAAGTTTTAGCCTTAGGAAGTACTTTCATTGGTCTATAGGAAGATCTATTGTTCGTAATTATTGAATTATTTCTACCTTTAGATTGTCATGATTATGATTTCCACCTTTAGAATTTCCTATTCGTAAATGTTCCTTATATTTCCTTTTATTTATGTTTATATTGTTCTAGTCCCGGTTTTGTTGGTCAGTATTATGTAAGTAGTTGTAGCATTTGGTTTTGTCGTGTTTTATTATTAACTTTATTCGTTTTGCACGTGTTAATTCTAACTTCATGGTTTACGTTCTCAAACTTTTTATTGTTGTTAATTGTTTTGTGTTCGTTACTTGTGTTTTCGTAATGTAGTCTTTTTTTTAAATGTTCTATTCTAATTTTTGATATTTCATTCATCTTGCGAATGTACCATCTTAAGTTAACTGGTTTCTTCGGACTGAGAGTTAGATCTGGGCTATTTACCTTCCAAATTTTATTTGAGTATATTGTCGTAGTTTCATTTTTTTGTGTGGTGATGGTGGTGTGGGGAGAGCAGTGTAACGGAAAATATGTATGTAAAATAGAAACATTCATCTCGTGTTCATTTATGCCTTTTCTGTTTTATTTGCGAGATTTGATGCGTAAATTCCACCTTTTATTTAGATTGTCATCAGTTTCGTTTTTCGTCTGGTACCAGTATATTTGATTCCGTCGATGCAGTGTTTTGCACGCTCCATTTTTCGTGCATTTTATGCATCAAATTCAAAATACACATTCCTCGTTTAACTGTGGGCGAATTAAACGGTTTTTATTTGTATTGTTCATCTCTTTTGTGTTTGTGCATGTGCGTGTGTGAGTGGAGGGGGAAACTGAATCGGTCTGTTGCTAATATGACCCGTGTTTAGTTTATTTACACGTGGTATCCGAACGCCGGTCAATACGAACATTTGTAATACATTAATTATATGAGGTAAAGATCAATAAATTTTACAAGTATTAATTACGCCGTTATTCTTCAACGTTTCCGTCATTTTTTTTCCATTTGATTCGTTGTTATTTTATCGGTGTTAATGGATATTTATCAGAGCTGTCAAGTAGCGTTCTCTCATCTTAAACGTTCCCGGTTCTCTTAATATTTGTATTTTCGAACATAATGTTTTCAACAGTTTTATGCGAGTTTCTGTGGCACCACCAGTTGCACCACCGTGTTTATCTGTTGTGTACATTATATTTTAGGGATATAAAATTGTAATTTGTATACAACATCGGTTTTGCTTTGTTATGAGATTTCTTTTAATGTATCTAGACTTATTTTAGTATTTCATCTATTGTCCGGACGATTTGAAACTCTTTTGTAGAGTAGTTAGTGTTTCATATGTTTTATGTGATTGGTGTTAATGTACTTTAGTTACGGACAGCGACTGTGTAGGATATGTACTGTGATGAGTCTTATATTTTAGATTCAAACACAGACTATGGACCATGAGGAGAGTTATATCATTGGGTAACAACTGTAAGTTGCGTGAGTCATTTTCTCTATAATTTGAGGTTTGAAAAATGCCAAAACATTTCTTTCTTGGAATAAAAAATGGGTGTATATTCTTAAACATACGTTGAAGTGGTCAAGGTTTAGGATTCTCGCAGCTAAGAAAAATCTTTCTGTTTATCAAGAATATTTAGTGGAAGTATTCGACATAGAAATATACAGAGTTACTGCGGAAGAAACATTAATGCTTCAAGTGAGAGGAAGGCGACTGCAGCAATGCATTGTGGAGTGCAGCGAGTAAGATGAGACAAGTAAGACATTTTTGGTCGTCCACAACATCTGTCTCCATCCTTACTTGTCTTGATCTGATCTTGTCCCTGAATTGAAGACGGTCACGGACGAGAAAGTGAGGTTGACAGTGCGCAACTCGTCTTCACTTTAATAAAAGTTATCGCGTAAATCATCAGTCATCCGGAAGCATTTTTAGAGGGTCCTCGTCGCTGCGACGGACGAACATGGTGCTATGTGGCGTTAACACGAATGATCAAAGTTAACGAGAGTGTTCATGGTTTCAAATAATGTTGTGCGTTCAAATGTTGTGTGAAAATATCTTAACAGCACTCCACTACATGACTGGTACTTATTTTATGTACCCTGAAGAGATGAAAAGCAAACTAAACCTCGGATGGATTTGAATTGAGGACATAAAGAACCAGAAAAAATGCTGCTAAGTATTTGTCCGATGTGCTCACGATTCTGCCGACTCGCCACCTTAAGGTTGTATACTTTATTGCATCCAGCGGGGAAATGGATTCCCCCCACCCCTGCAGGATAATAGTCTCCTCTTGAGAAGAGAAACCCCCCCCCCCCTTGTCTGAGAGGGATTCCTCTTCGCCAGAAATAGGCTCTCTTTTATAGGAGATGGGTCTTTCCTCACCGGAGAGCATCTCCTCTTCACTGGAGGTGCATCTGATTTTGTACTTTTTCTTAGGTTCTGCTTTTCAAATTTCTTTCTTTTGATAGAGAAAAATATGGCTTTAATTTTTTTTTTAACATGGTGATTTGTGCTCCTCACTCCTTTTTCACTCCTCACAACATCCTCAGACTCTTTCCCTCCAAGAAAAAATATTGCTTAAATGGAACTATAATAAAAGACTAAGAAATGAAGATTTGGTGATTTATTTCAGTATGTTGAATGACCAACATTAAGGTGTGACCCACCAGATTTTTGTGGAGAGGGTGAGGATGCAAAACCAAAATCTCTCTTCTCGAAAACGAGAATCTAAAAAAGTTTTGAGACAAAAAAGTTGAGGTGTTTATTCGACACGTCCGTCTATTTTCATATTTGCTTTTCTGTTTTCCACACAATCATCTCTTATTTTTCATTCACCGTTTTGTATTTATTGGTTTCCTTTGAGATAATTTTTTCCTTCATATTTTGTATTTATTTGTATAAGTTTTCCTACCAACACAATGATTTCTCTTAGCTTGAGGCTCTTATAGTTCTGTTTTGTGGGTGAATATAATCTTTCTTAATCAGATTTTGGAGAGTGTATTCTAAATTCTCTCTCTCTCTCTCTCTCTCTCTCTCTCTCTCTCTCTCTCTCTCCCTCTCTCTCTCTCTCTCTCTTTCTCTTGACAGCTTAGTTCATTCAATATCCACTTGGGATATCATAACTTATTACTAGGACACCTAAAGTACTGATGCTTATTTTTGGGATTAAGCTGTGTTAAATTTTTATCTCCAGCGACTATAAAACTTCTTTGATTTGTATATATTGCACTGCATTTTGTTTACTGATTTGTATTTGTAACTATGTTATTGGTCTGTTTCTTTACAGTTCTATATTTAAGAGCTGAGGGATTATGTACATTATTTACATTATTTACATTATTTACATTATTTACAATTGACGGATATTTGTCCTCGTCTTGTTTGTTGTTTGTTTCTTTATCTATCACATAGTTTCTATTGGTACTACAATCCTGTTCTTTTATTAACTAGCTTGTTGCATAGCATCTCCAATCAGGTCTACCTGACAGACCTAGTTCGCCTTCGCTCTAACGGTATCTCATCTCAGGTATCACACCAGCCATAATACCCAATCCTTCCTCCCTATCGTTTCTGCCATCTGGTTATTCCTTCTTGGCTAAGTTCTCACCCCACCTTGCAGATATCGATTTACAGTCACGTTTCAACCGAACATAAACCATGTCGATCTCACCAGTCTTTCATGGTTTCCTCTTCTCACTAAACCATAAAACACTATAATTATCGTCATAGTTATTTTCAAAATATTGATTTTCTTTGTTATATTTGAAGTTGGCCACAAATTTGTACGAGGAGTGTTTTAGTCAATCGAATCGATACCAATATATTACTGTACTCGTTGACCTAAAGATGTCGAAAATGAAAGTCAACTTTGTTAGGTTTTGAAATCACAATGTTGCGGAAACTAAACCAACTACCCTAACTAGCTAATGAATTAGAGACCTGAGAGTTTCTTCCTTGAGGCTTTTTTACTATTATCAAAATGATGTTATTGATTCTTTTCTTACTGAGTACAAAGATTTCCATGTCTTAAAAGGCAGGAATTAAGAAATATGACGCTCACATCATTTCCAATGTCAGTAGCAGCGTAAATGAAGTGGTTTCAACAAAAGATTAAGACTACGTTGCGCTCTCGGTTTGCCAAAATATTATCTCTTATTCTACGGTGTTCAACACATATTAACAATAATTTCATTACGTGAAATAAGATGAGATAAAGGCCAAATAAACATTGGAAATATTTGCTCTACGCAAGAGCTTACACAGAGGTATTGCATGCCATTTGTCTGAATCCATCGCAATGTCGGAAAACCTTCTGTATCATCGTCAGGTATCTTGTGGTCACAAGTACTTCGCTCCTTTGGCTGTACGCTTCACCTGAGTGGGGTAGCATAGACTGATTTTGCCTACGCCAACGAAAGGGTTCCACCTGCGTCTCTTGTCAACTACAGCCACTTTGAGCTGATTTTAGCTGCCATACCTATCTCCTTGTTGGCTTTCTTCAGCTTTGGGGGGGGTTCTAGACAAATCTGCAGGAAATACGAACCGTCTTCAGTAGGTAATGAGGGGGCATACTGTCCCTTGAAAAAAGGCTCATCGACCAAGTCCTGATATTTGGTTTTCTTTATGATGTTTAACACATCAATGTAAGCAATTTAAATGGATTTACAATATCTTACTCCCAAAATTTGAACTGTGATATCACAAGATTTTTTTAGCATTTATCTCGTATGTTGGTTACAAGTTTTAAGAGAAATCGTTACATCGAATGAACAGACTCCAGTACTTTTTTAAAGCCTGGTACATATTCTATCGGTTCTTTTAGATGAACCGCTAAGTTAAGGGGGACGTAAACATACCAAAACCGGTTGTTAAGCGGTGGTGAGGATAAACACAAACCCAAACACACGCACACATACACGCAAACTGACACACACACACACACACACACACACACACACACACACACACACACACACACACACACACACGTAGATATAGACATATATACGACGGGCTACTTTCAGTTTCCGCTCATCAAATCAACTCACAAGGCTTTGGTTGGCTCGAAGCTATAGTAGAAGACTATAGGTGCTACGCAGTTGGACTGAACCCGGAATGATGTGGTGGGAAAGCAAACTTTTTACCACACATCCACGTCTGATATATGGGGTGGTGCAAAAGCCACGCACTACCCTAATCACGAGAAAACCGTTTATATGAGATACGATAATCTTTTATCTTATTTACATAATATTCATTATTTTACTAGTGCACAACTTTTGTGCCAACCTGTATATTAACATATAGATATGTATTATACGCATATATCTGTTTGTGTACGTACACACACACAAATGCATGTGAATAGCATTGTGATTTTTATCTCTAACGCTTAGTTTTCTTTGTTCTATGCTTGTAACTGATTTACTAACACCGTTGGATATTCACCGTGTTTTGAAAAATTGTCAGTCATGGAGCCGTGTCCTATCTCATGCACCACGGTTAGATGGTAAAAATTCACACACATACACACACACACAATGTTTTATTTTGGCTACATCTGTTTGTTCCGAGCCGTTTTATATCTCAACTAACGCGATTGACTACTTTATATTCTTTGTCATAGAGGATTCGGGTTTCCCTTTTTTTTTTGTACACAACCTGACGAGAAACAGAATGTTCGAAATAGAACGTTCCTTTGAAATAAAATCACATACATTTTGTCGTATCATGTTGACTGAATTCTTCTTGTAAAGACATACATCGAAGCCCCAAATTATTCATAATTTATATTAGCGTTGCTGTGAAGATTTCGTGGCTAAGACTAAATATGAGGTAACCACTGCGGAGTAATTATGTCTTGTTACCGAGCGTGACACCCACACATACGCGCGCGCTCAAACAAACACTCACGCATTTCCTCTTTAAATGGTTTCATTCATTCGATAGCGGCCAAATTCAGGAATCGCTATCGAGAATTTAAGTCGAACGTGTCAATTCCACTACTAATTTCAGGCGGGTACTTATTTTCTAGGTCCCTACATATCGATAGGCTAAGATACCTTTTGATGTAATAGGGTGCAATTCGACATACTCTTCCACCGATGTAAGCGAATCCAGACAGACACACAGATTCACACACACACACACACACACACACACACACACACACACACACACACACACACACACACACACACACACAAGCGCGCACACATGCAGAAACATACCAGAAAGCACTCATCCCTATGTTTGTCCAAGGTGATGCGCTGTGGGATCGAACCCAGACCAACATGGCTACGAAATAAACATTTTAACCTCATGCTGTGCTAGCGCTTTTTAACATAACGCCGACTCATTATTTCGGATTTTGAAACTCCTTATCACATATCCACAAAAAGAAAACAATACTCATTTAAAGTGAACAGTTAAAAATGTTTATTGAATTCTTTTTAAAACCCTTTGTCAGTATTGTTGATTGAGCCTTTGGCCAACAAAAACGAACTGGTAAAACAGCAGTTTTCTTGTCAATACCTGCTAATGAAGAATTCTTTACCTCCGTGTACTGAACCAATAAAGCTGCAGGCAACTCCGCCTAACATGGTCTCACTCCAGGGCGCAAATAGGCGGAAATCGCCGGCGGCGAAATAGTCAGTAAAGCTCTTGTGTAACCAGTAAATTTGAAATCTTAGTGTCTGGGTTTGTAAGTTTAATGAAAAGTCAAGTGTAAAACAGCGATAAAGTGAGAATTGAAACTTTCACTAAGCTAAGTTGCAAGACAAAAGATTTTGATTTGTATTAAAAATAAATAAATAGATAAAACAAATGTCAGTGAAAAATTTATGTAACAATTATTTACCTAAGAATGTTTTTTTTTTCCTTTTTAAGAATAGTCAATGTATTCTTGAGGCAATTTGCCTCTAGTGGGTTTCAAATACATTAAACGTTCATATTATAACCAAGGGAAACTAAGAGAGCAGATACATTGCCAGAAGCTACACCTTTGAGAATCATTTCAGGAAAATTCTAGAGCGATAAAACTCAAGATAATGTTATTCTTACTAATTAGTTCATTTGTTGTGGACTCTAAATATGACTAAACACGCGTTTTAGTTTTCTATATATTTTTATTTTTTATTTTTCACTCTACTGTTGAATTCTTTCTTTCCATTTTGCTTTCGAGTTAAGTGACTTCTGCTGAAAATTTGAACAGACTTTAACAAAAAGCACTCTTAAATACAAAATTCTACGCGTTAGATATTATCTTCCACTTTACCATTTCATAGTAATTTATTTTTTTAAACACAATTTCAAATGTTGTTCAAATTAATTGCAGAGTTTTGAATGACGACAGTTTCAAATATGGTCGGTTTAACTGTTTGGGTGATATTTCATCTTAATTAAAAGTACTAGTTTTCTCCTGATTTAAGTTAATGAGAAGAACTAAAAATAGTCCTTAAGATTAACCACGCTTATATGACTTGATTTCGGTTTGAAATGAACATTTTTAACTATAGTCAGTTACAAGCAGTAGCTGAATCCACACACATACATACACACACACACACACGCACACACACTTCTCTCTTTCTCTCTCTCTCTCTCTCTCTCTCTATATATATATATATATATATATATATATATATATATATATATTTATATATGTACAGGCGCAGGCGTAATTGCCTGGCAAGAAACTTGCTTCCCAACCACACGGCTCCGGGTTCAGGCCGATTGCGTGGCACCTTGGGCAAGTGTCTTTTACTATAGCCTCGGGCCGACTAAGGCATTGTGAGCAGATTTGGTAGATGGAAACTGAAAGAGGCCCGTCATACATATATGTGTGTGTGCGCGCGTGCGCCGCGCGTGCGCGTGTGTGTGCGTGTGTGTGCGTGTGTGTGTGTGTGTGTGTGTGTGTGTGTCTTCGTGTCTTTGTTTGGTCCCCTACCACCATCGTCTGACAACCGACGTTAGTGTGTTTACATGCTCGTAAATTAGCGTTCGGCAAAAGAGACCGATAGAATAAGTACTAGGCTTACAAAGAATAAGTCCTGGGATAGATTTCCTTGACTGAAAAATCCTTTAAGGCGGTGCTCCAGCATGGCTGCAGTCAAATGACTGAAACAAATAAAAAAGAATAACAGAATACATGCATACACATGCAAGCACACACTCACACACATACTTGTGAGTAGAATGGCATTTTAAGTGTAGGATTGTTGGTTTGCATCCTGTCACCAGTGCCGCAATGAGTTCTTGCCAAAGACGTCTGCCTGTTACAGATCTAATTCACCTAAACGTGGTTACGTATCAAGAATATTGTTTATTATTTTGATCTGACCTAGATTTGTCGTCGTTGAAATATTTCCATTTCGATAACGCCGCTTAAATCTTTGAGAAAAGCAAAACATAGAATGTGAGATGCCTTAGCTTTTGTGTCTTGTTTAAAAGAAACTAATACCTGAAGATTTGTATTACGTACCTTCCACACGTAATAATCTCCTAACGAGCTGAATCTTCGATCCGGTTTCAAGCTTTGATTAAATATAAAGTCGTCGGTGCTATTGAGAACATCTCGCAATCTAATTCTTTTCTCACTATAAATTTGAGGCCATTGTCTAAAAGAAATCCGCTTTAAGGAAATTGTAGCATGCATGTGACCTTGGCAGATTCATAAATGGTCACACGAGAGAAAAAAAATGCAAATTCAGCTAAATACTCATAAAAGTGGTTGAGGATTATTATCTAGAAAACAGATAAGTTTTATGAATTATATATATATATATGTATGTAATATATATATATATATATATATATATATATATATATATATATATATATATATATATATAAGATAGAAAGATATTGAATTATATTATCTCGGAGATTATAGCAATGAAAATTTGTTGCATAACTGTATTTACACACTGTTATAACTTCTTGAAAGGTATTTCGATAGTAATATCTTAATATGCAAACTTGTTAGTGTATTAATTAATTTAAACACAGATATTTTCCTTCCATTTTGATATTCTTTTATCTTGTTATCTTCGTTTCTTTCCTTCCTTTTCTTCACTCTTATCTATTAAATAACCTCCAGCTTAAGCTGCAAAGAAGCTTAAGCAGAAATTAGTTTTAGTAATTTAGTCAATTACAACTACCGAAATATTGACACACTATTTCATAACCCTTTAATCTCAATCGAATTAACAACTTGATAGAAAAACAACGTAACATGAATTGCGTTTTCGAAAGAAGTATGATACAAAACGAATCCCGTTGAAAAGTCAACACATACGCATGTGTGTGTGTTTGTGTTGCGTGCATGCGTATTGCTTCTGCTGCTACGTCATATATATATATATATATATATATATATATATATATATATATATATATATATGCATATATATATGATTGGAAAGAGAAACGAAATTTCAGAGTGCCGATTCAATTTCTGTGGGAAATCTCCATGTGATAGACCAGGGGCTATCAAACACAATACATTAGAGTCAGTTCCGCCTCGTAGAACAAGCATGAGATATGCAAATATTTTCCGTGTGAACGATAAAGAAAAGATACAACTTCTATAAAGCTTAGTTAAACAGAGAAGAGTTTACTTATTTTCTTAACTGGAAAATTCGAAATTAAGTAGAAAGGTTTTTCAACATAATTTAAAGCTTGTTTAAACCACTTGAAAAAAAATTCTGCATTGTACTGTCAACTCTCGAACTCCTTTGAGACTGTGCTCCGAGGCTGGCGTGTCTTTGCAACTGCTTCTCATGAAACAAAATGTGCAGTCGAAAACCCCCTTGAAATTCGGCACCTGTTTACTCTTAAACAAATCCAAGAGTGTTGTAGGAAGATGGAAAGCAAAGCTACGAAGTATGTTTGAACTAATCTCAAATAATGGGAACAGACATTTACGCTGCATCCGTTTGTTGTATCATAGGTCTGTGGTAACAAGATGACGCCATCTTTCCACCTAATCTAAGTCTACAATGCTAGTTTACTCTTTCATATGTCTTTCTTGACGTCCTAACCTTAGCTTATGAAAATTAGAAAAACAGCAGGCATACTTACCTTCTATCATGCAGAAGTAAAGCATACGTGCACAATCCAATATTACATGTGCGAGGAAATTGATCTTGGAAGGTTTACACGTGCACCGAGGTGCGACAGCAGTGTGTTTCCCTTCACTTTCAGGTCAGCTTGTTTTAAGTTAACGGTAACGGTCCTCCCTTAACTTGACCATTGGATGGAAGATTGATGTATGCAAACGTTAGATTAGTGAAAAACAATAATATAAATAGTGAAAAACAAAGCGGTGACGTTGATACATACGGTAGAGAGTCTATCTGGATATCTAATAGAATCAACTGTCTATAGTTTTGAGCTCTAATCGCACCAAAGCCATCATTATCTTCCTTTAAGAATCAATAAAAAGTTGTAGTTGCAATATTTATAGGCGCCTTGCATTGCGTTTAACATGCAACCTACATTAGAATTACAACAAAGTCATAAATGAATTTCAAATATCAGTATCTCAATTACACTTTTATTGCGGTCAGGTGTAATTTTAGCTCGCTTGGATATATTTTTATGGTCTAATCTTGTTGATTTAATTAAAACCTTTTCTTCTCAAATAGTTAAAAGCATTTTGTAATGATGCACTTTAAAGCAAACATATTGAGTGCCATTTCACTGATGTGACAGAACATTTTTATAGCGTATTTCATTGCCACCTTTGCATCCTATCGATAAACGATATTAAACCATAACTACAAACAAAATTCTGCTCAGTTTCCTTTTCTTTTCTCTTCTCGCAAATGAACCAAGCTTCAGCCTATTTGGGAAAAATCAGTAAAATATCGGACAAAATGACTTTTTGTATTTAAATACGACCTTGTATGTTCTGAATTCAAAATACTACAGAGATCAACCGTTTTTTTTGTTTTTTTTTTTTCATCTTTCGGGTTTCGTTAAAACAAACCATCAGTCAAGTACGGGGGCAATGGTATCGATAATGCCTCTTCCTTCAAAATTGTTGCCTTTGTACCCAAATTAGAAACATTTATTTATTTTATTAATACGGTGTATCAACAAAATCGTTAGATCATCGGAAAAAATGCTTCACAATATTTTTGTTCCGGTTGGAATATTTTGTTCTGGTTGCAATATTTGTTTCGGTTGTTCTGGTTGGAGGGCGGCGAGCTGGCAGAATTGTTAGAACGCCGAGCGAAATGCTTAGCGTTTCGTCTGGAGTTACGTTCTGAGTTCAAATTCCGCCGAGGTCGACTTTGCCTTTCATCCTTTGGGATTGATCAAATAAGTATCAGTTACGCACTGGGGTCGATGTAATCGACTTAATCCCTTTGCCTGTGCTTGATTGTCCTCACTATGTTTAGGCTCCTGTGAGCAATAAAGAAATAAATATTTGTTCCGGTTAGGGCGGTGAGCTGGTAGAATCGTTAGCACGCCGAGCAAAATGCTTGGCGGTATTTCGTCCGCCTTTACGTTCTGAGTTCAAATTCCACTGAGGTTGACTTTGCCTTTCATCCTTTCGGGGTCGATAAAATAAGTACCAGTTGAACACTGAGGTCGATGTAAAATTGCTCCCACAAATTGATCGCCTTGTGCCAAAATCTGAAATCAGTATTTGTTTCCGGCTCTTTACAATCTCAGTTCAAATTCCACTGAGGTCTACTTTGCATTTCATCCTTCAGGAATCGATTAAATATGACAATAGTCAAGTATTAATTGCTTGCTTTCTGTCTGAATTATACACGATTATAATACTACTCAATAAGGTGGCGAGCTCGCAGAATCGATAAGACGCCGGGAAAAATACTAAGCAGCATTTCGTCTGTCTTCACGCCCTGAATTCAAATTCCACCGAGGTCGACTTTGCCTTTTATCGTTAAGATAAGTTCCAGTTGCGCACTGGGGTGGATGTCATTGACTATTTCCCCACCCCCTGAAAACATTTCAGGCTTTGTGCCAAGAAAGTATTATTATATTACTCAGTAGCTGTTGTTGTCCTTTTGCCTGTGTCGTTTAACCAATGATCAGAGATATTCCAAACTTGACCATACTTTATTTGTTTAAAGAATTTGTAGAAAAATTTGAATTTTTTTTAACGTATCTGTTCCTTATTCAAAACAGAAACATGATTTGAAGGAGAATTTGGCTGCTCCTTCTAGCGGATTGGGCAACCATATCACGTAATAGTATTAAGATATAATGAAAACAACGATTCACTATACACGAGTAACATCATCCGAAACGTTAGATGAAAATGTTTTAAGTACTTTACTTGAAATCAAGTGTGGCCTATGGACTTGGTGCCTGGGGGTGTTTCTGAATATTCTGGCTGGGCACTAGTCTTGGCAAACTGTATTTTTGTAAACTGTATTTTCTTAGTCTGAGGAGCGCAACATTGAATAGTGAGGGAACAGTGTTGTCCAGTGCACCCCGTTAGCGACGGGCATGCCTATGGAATTTTTCTACTTTAAACTTTTATTATTTTATATCGCATTTAAGGAAAAATAGCGTTGTTCATTGTAAATTTCCAACAGGCCAGTCACTGGTTCAATGTAATGCTGGCGAGGAGAACGACAAGGGTTATATTTGTTAGAAAGCACCGATTTTTCTTGTTGATTCACATAAGCCAAATGTGCACATGTGTATGCATGTGTGCATGCGCGTGTATGCTCCTACTTACGCATACATGCACGCACAAATACACCTATCTATTTAGCTACCTGCTAGCTTCCACACAAATATGCTCTCATACATACATACATACATACATACATACATACATACCGACAGACAGACTGACAGGCGTACATACACAGAATAAAGACGAATAAAGATATATAAAATACCATAAAGGATAAATTCTTGAATTATTAAGATTAACTTTCCTTTGAAAGAAGAGCAAACAAGGGAGATAATTTCAAGAATCAAGAATTCTTTGAAACCGTCATACCTTTGAAGAAGGAATGTTCAGATTGCTTCATGACACGAGAGCAGCTGTTGACACATGTTCCTCTCACAATAAGCGTCTTCAGCACAGAAGTTTGCCTTCCTCGGTTCCAGTATACGAAATATTTTGAAATATACTAAAAGAATTGAAGATATTTCAGGTATATGATTATTTGCGTGATAAAAAAATCGAAAATCAGGTAAGAGAAATAACTGGAAGTGACATAAATATGGAACATAAAGGTGAATAAAGGCATATCAAATACCATACAAGAGAAACTGTATACTTACATACCTTCTTGCATATACAATTTGTGAATGTGTGTGTGTGTGTGTGTGTATGCATGTATGTATATATGTATCTATCTACCTATCCATTTACGTACTATTTGTATGTTTGTCTATCTATCTATCTATCTATCTATCTATCTATCTATCTATCTATCTATCTATCTATCTATCTATCCACCTATCTGTCTGTTTGTCTATCTGTCTGTCCATCAGTCTGTCCATCTGTCTGTCTGTCTATCTGTATACCGCATACGCTTGTAGATCGAATCCGGCCCCTCGTGGTTGTTACTTATAGTATAAATGCCATGCAGAGATATTGTCAAATGTAATTAAATTATTTTATCAGATAACGCGAATACATTGCAGGCTGTTACATATTCGTTTTGGTAAAAGTGGTGCAGAAATATAATTAGCTGTGATATAATTAAGTCGGTTGGAAGCATATTCAGCTTAACTGTTTAATTACCATGTCGATGAGTTTCAGAATAATATAATAATTATGTTGTCTGATCTATTAAAGTTATATTGATAGAAATGCTATTATATTGTCAGACCTGCCAGTAATACTAACATATCTGTCTAAAAAAGTAAACTAAAGCTGATTGAGTTAGATTATATTGTAACTGTGCCAGGCCATAAATTGAAAATCAATCTTCTGATTGGCTGATACCCTCATCCCGTGAAATAACACTTCCAAACGTTGTGAGAACAAATACCACAAGACAATTTATCCAACCAAATACTCTAACGACCTTGCCAGCTCCTACATTCTTTGATAATAGTTTCTAACATAGACGCAAAGCCACATATTTGGAGGAAAGAATAGGTTGTTTGGTTAAATCAACTCCATCACATGACTGGTATTTTTTTTTTAGCGATTCCAGAAGGATGAAATGCGAAGCTGATCTCGTGAGAATTTGAATTAGTAGAACCCTAAGGTTACAGGTAGTAACCCGCTACCAACATAAATCCTGCCAGGAATAAGACCGAACTTGAGTCAAATCAATAATAATAATAATAATAATTCTGCCCATGATAGATGAGATAACATGACTCAATGAAATGCTCAATTTACAAACATTTTGATCAAAATCTCTAACTCTGGGTTTTGTAAGGTTACGAACTTGCTCTTATCATCTTTATATACCACTTTATGATGTCTACTCTTAATAATGTAATTATTTTTCAGATTATACGGTCAATGAAAGTCTTATTTATAATACATGAGAGCTTCAAATGACCTAATTCAGGAATGTCATCCTATGGTCCATGCGTTAAAAGGGGTTCATTGAACGATTAAAAATGGTAAATTATATACCCGTTCATCATTTTTCAGTAAATATTTGATACCTGCTTCAACCTGAGATTATCGCAGTTTTTTGCCAATCAGTTTACAGTTGATATTTTTACGCTACAGAGGTCTGGTTTATTTGTCTTTCGTAAGCATTCGCCGGTTTGTACATTCTTTTCAAATGGAAACCCTATCATTACAGTGAAAAAGAAAATAAACACAAAAAAAAGGCAAAATGTTAAGAGTGAATTTAATGAAGTCACCTCAGATTAAAACAGAAGAAACACTGAATTTAGTGCTTGGGTTTGAGTTTCAGAAAGAAAACGTGATTAAGAAAAAGGAAGATATCGAATATCAAAATAAATTTGTTGAAGAAGCGGGGAAAGTTTAACGATAAAAGAAATGTCCTATGAAACTGCATTAATGCTGGCCAAAACAATGGAAACCTTTTTCTGATAGATGAGAAACTTTTAGGCCTTGTCGCCAAAAATGAGTTGCAAGATGTTTTGCTGATAGAAATATCAAAAGAAAATATTCTAATTTCTCTATCAAAAGCAAACTGTTACGAGAAGCACCGAAGAAAATCTTTCGTGATGTGCCTGGGTAACTGAAAGGGTTACTCCTTGCTTATATGTAATTTTTTTCATAAGTGGTGACGATTTTAGCGTCTTTCAAGAACTTATCTGTCTCGAGACGCTTCACGGAAAAGTCGTGCTCAAAAAAGATCTACAATTTAAATTTTACTAAATTCATTAGAATTTGTACTGGCGAAACTCCGTCATTGTTTGATAAAGCTTCTCAGACTACTATTTTGATAGAAACATTTTCCAGTCGCTCTCTACAAAAATATCACTGAACGCGAAAACTTTAACGTTGCATGTTATATCGACGGTTTTGATGCGTGAATAAAATTAAAGCAAGTTCCTTAAATAGATGAGGATTCAAAGAATATTGGGAAATATTAAACTTTGAATATGGCGATCTTGTACTCTATCATGAGTAGTGCTAGTTTCCTGGAAGACATGCTCTGAGTAGAGTTTGGTGACTGAAAAATGTTGTTCAAAATATTCTAAAAGAGAATAAAGTCGTCTGAAAAAAAAATTCTCATTCATATGATAACCATAGTTGATGTATTAGCTTTAGTTGATGTAACCAGTCATTTAATTTGATTACAATTTATAGCTACAAGCAAAAAGACTTGTGCGTCTGCATAATAAATGTTATCAATGCATTCAAGATAAAATTAAGTATTCATCTCTCAATTAGATAAGGATTTGAATCAGCTTCCGCACTTAAAAGAGCTTAGTGAATACATTGGGTATAATGGCAAGTTTACAAAATATATTTACAAAGATTGAGTTGCTGCAAGAGTTATTTGGAAGTCGTTTTCATAATTTTGCTAAAGAAAGCTGCATTTTAAAATAAATTTTCGCTTGGTAAACAAAACAATTATGAAAATACCTTCCAACATATAAATGGAACATATTGATTTGAAACAAACTCATTATTGAGAATAAAATTTGATGAAATTCCCTTGGTTTTAAATGCTGTTGACAAAATTAATTTCCGGTGATCTTTACCGTTTGGATATTTTGCAGTAAGAAAATTTTTCATATCAAACAATTACAGCTCCTCGGAACGATGTACAGATGCGAACAAATATTATTTATGAAACTATTAGCAAAACAAAATGAGGTGAGCATTGACTGACACTGGCATGAAGAATTCTCTGATGTTGTCACTAATTTAACTCTAATCATTAAAAGCCAAACAAAATCGAAACAGATTCAGAAGTCTCATTAAAATAAGTAATGTTTTAATTTTTTTTATATAAAAATATTTCATAATACAACAGTGCTAACTATGAACATGTTTTACACAAGAATTGAACAGAGATAAAGAATTGTATGGTGCACATAAACTCATTTGTGAAAATATTGGCGCATGAAATGTAGAATAGCTGTTACTCCTTTCCTGGATGATATGATAATGAAAAACCGATCAAAGCGTCGGATATATACATATTCCATCAACAGTTCTGCACTATAAATAGGTGCCATAATGGAGTCTACCCTATCACTTAGTAATAACAGCTCTGTGAAATTGACTCATGACTCATTAGCTTGCGGTGTTGAGTTAAACTCTTCTTGTGGGATTTAAACCCCAGCAAGTAAATTTGTAATGGCATTATAATCACCACGAGGCATCATCACCACATCATACATATCCACTAAAACATATACACATGTCTAAATGTTTGTATAACAGTCCATCCACATTTGTGTCTCCTTGAAGAAATATTTAAGGCTTCCAAATCTTATTAAAATGTCCTATATCAGTTGAACATATCACAGTGACACACACACACGCACACACACACACACACACACACACACACACACACACATACACACACACACACACACACACATACGCACAAACACACGTACGCACACGCACGCACACGCACGCACACGCACATACACATAAAGTAAAGTAGAAGCCGGAAAAGGAAAACTTTACTCTTTTTACTACAGAGAAGATAATGTAAAATCTCCTCCGCTCTCCCATTTTCAACAGTATATATTACCTTAAAATAAAAAGAATAAAAGAGTTCTTTGTGCCGAGTTTAGCCCTATTTTAGTACCGTATGGATACTGGGCCAGAATATCTTTCTATTCATCACGAACAGCGACAAATATTTTAAACAAAACATTCCAATTCCAATTTTCCAAACTCCAAATCAATAATTTAAGTTATGAGTTATTGCGTAGACATGGCCAATAACTGAAATAGCTACTGGAAGGAAATAGTTACACAGATTTACTAGCGTATATTATAGTGACCTACCATATGGTCACAATATCATGAAATTGTGTGAAATAACATCATAACTGTGGTGCGTTAAGGCCAGTCATGTATATGTGTGTTGTGGGCATTATGTGTGTGCAGGGACGACCGCGAAATTTTTTTCCCATGAAAGTTCCGGACCCCAATAATGAACTCATTTGCATACAGCCAATCAGAGCTGACCTTGACCTTGTTGTCTAAGTTATGCCTGATTTTAGAGGGAGACAAGTAATTAAATAAATTTGCATCTACACCTATTATCGAATTTTGTTAGGGCCCCATATGGTAAAGATATGGATGGGGAAAATGTGGGTAGAGGGTGATGTGCTAGCAACCCTCTCCCCTTACTGTTTAACAAAGTAAACAACAACACAAATAACTACGCAGAGGCAGCCATGGTTGAAACAAGAATAAGAACAAAAAGCATTATTAAAAGAGAAAAGAAGCATGGTCATTCCTTGCCCAAGTGACCTTATCTTATGGCCCATCACTTATGCGCTCATAAATTAGTTTGATAGCTGAGCTCTGATTGGCTGTATGCAAATGAGTTCATAACTGGGATCCAGAACTGTCGTGGGAAAAAAATTTCGCAGGCCGGTCGTAGGATTTCTGGCGCTGCGGCCAAGCTGAACTTTGGCGTGTACAAGTTGACGGTCGACGGTCGTGGAAATGTCCTTGTCTTTGTCACGCCCTCCTTTGCACCCCGGTCGACTGCCCGAGTTTCCGGTACCTTGAGCAGGCCCTGAGTGTGTTAATGTGTATGTGTGTGTGTACGTGTGTGTGAACGTGTGTGTACGCGTATGTACGTGACTGTGTTTGCGTGTGTGTGTGTGTGTGTGTGTGTGTGTGTGTGTGAGTGAGATGTTGCGTTGATTATCGGTTTACGGTGAGTCTAGTATTAGTTCACAGAATTTTGGATGGTATGATTGACTAGTTATGTCTTTGAAAGCCAGTATCTCATCGGTCGAGATCGATCTTGTGAAGTTTGTTCATATTTCCGACATTCGAGAGCAGAAAACTCCTGTTCAAAATGTAGGTTTTGGCGTTGAGTGATGAGAAACCGTGCGCAGGTATTAATTTTCTAGCCGTTGTAAAGTAATGCCTGTCATATTGTGGTTGTAGCATCTGATGGAGTTGTGATGGCCTGCAGCTTGTGCACATTGTGTAGAGAATCTTTGCTGCTGCAGCCTGGTGTCCTATGTTGAAAGTTATTAATAAGTGTTTTACTTTGTTTTGTTTTCAGCACATCAGCTCTATCAACCCCTAAAGCCTTTTTATTGGGTTACAAGAATCTAGTTGAACATGTTTGTCACGCTTGACAAGCGTACTCCAAATTGCTTCAGATTTGGATTTTGTAAACGATGGCTATCCCTTCCTTGTCTAGCTTTTTTTTCAATGGCGAAAGTATCTGTAGAATTTATTTTAAGTTGGTTTCGCTTATAAATCTGCATAAATACTACATTAAGTGATAAATTTATTTAATACATTAAATTATGTTCGATTATTTAGTGTTTTGTTTAGCAGATTTGAATTTTTTAATGTTGTTCTGGAGATTCTGCTGGAAATTGTTAGCGTAAGTTTTTAGCTTACTCTCACTATAAGAGTAAGTTTAATACTTAATAATACTAGCCTTACGCGGATTCGATCCAGTTTAGTCGTTGGTTACTGGGACTGGACATTTGCGGGTCTTAAAATCATAGTTGCCTTTCAGAAGTTCTGAATTTTCTCTTTCATATAACTGCGCTTTCCACCTGATTCTTCTTCCTAAGTTCTCAGTTGAAGATGAAACGTTTCATATATGCCTGCTTAAATAAAAGCAATGTCTGTTCTTAGTGAAAACTGAATTGAGTAGTGATGTATTATTCAATTGGTTCATTGGGTTGTAGACAGTGTTCAACGAAGGGAGCTGTATAATGGATTCACACTGGTATGAAATGCAATATGATAAAAGGAAGTACAGATTATTGCACGGTTGAATAAATGATACTTATTCAAAACTGAGTTGGTGCGAGTCATTACGCGGAGAATGTTCGTCTCCGATTTTCAAGTGACTGATTAAAAGAGGTTTGAAACTCATTCACATACACCGGTTGAAGGTTAATCAAACTCGGCGAAAAATTATAGGTTTCACAAATGCGAAAATATCACTCTGTAAAAGAGTAAAATAATAAAAACCATGCTTATTTCTGTCCACAGAGAGATTATTACCTATAATATTTAGAAACTCGGAAAGAACTAAACTGGTCTAACAAACATAACATTCGCTGACAAAGTGCATTAATTAATTAATTAATTAATTAATTAATTAATACATCTCGACACAGCGATACTTTTTTTTTATAGAGAGTTTGAAATATAAGATATATTTTTTCAATCTTTCTTTGATTAAGATTTTAACAAGTAACCGATCCCTTTTTCTGCCCACGAGATGATGTCGATGGGGTTGGGGATGAAACTTGTGATGTAACAATTCTAATTGATTTTCTTGGAGAGGCTGGGTAATATGGTTACTGAAATGGTATATGCTTTATGTTTCAAATTATCAATAAACAAAACAAAAAATAAATAAATGAAATTTTTAAATTTAAAATGTTTTACTGCTCACTATAAATGTATACACACACCACATGTACATGTGCATGCGCATACACACGTATATATGTATTGTGTCTATATATATATATATATATATATATATATATGCATTTATGAATGTATACAGAGTGAGAAAGTGAGAGAGAGGGAATGTGAGTGAAACAGAATACGAGGGAGAGTGAGTGAAAGAGAGTATGTGCAGGTGAGAGAGAGAGAGAGAGAGAGAGAGAGAGAGAGAGAGAGAGAGCAATGGGAAAACCAATATAGACATATTAAATTTATGACAGAAAGAATAACATGATTGAAGTATATATGAATATTGTAATTTTGTGAGAACCGCAAAGTGATATATAAAGGTATTTCAATTACGTTGACGATTTTATATTGAGTGAAGTTTGGTCGATAATGTGATGAGAATCGAGCCATGGAATGATAAAAACTGAATGCCGTAGTTAAACACAAAATGTTGTAGAACCAGCAGTTGTTTGCTGTTGACTAGGTCCAGGTCAACTCTTGTCGAATATATCTTTGATGAAAGACATTTCAACGTTAACTATTCTCTTTTTCTATGTATGTGTATATGTGTATCAGAGTCTACATTATTCGATGTATTGTTTGTTATTAAAGACGGTCGGATGTTATTTGAGAGATAATTGGCTGTTATTTGCAGCAGGTTGAGTGGCATCATTTTTGTTGGCTTGTGAATTGATGCTAATGGGTTAAGCTTTATCGGTAGTGTTGGTATACTGTATGATCAACTATAAGAGCCACTATTATATAACATGAGATAAAGTGGAAATATCATGTCCACTTTGGTTATAATAACTCAACATAATGCGCCAGATTCGATAGTGGCCAAATGGAAGTCAGGAGTTTGTGAATTTGGTACAACTACAACATCGATTTTTCCAGAATCTTTGGTTCCAAAGCCATATCAGATGACTGATTTTTCTGAACCAGGAGTGGACACACTCTAAATTAAACAAATATCAAATTTATTTAAATAGGTGCAAGGGTGGCTGTGTGGTAAGAAGCTTGCTTCCCAACTACATGGTTCCGGGTTCAGTCCTACTGCGTGGCACCTTCGGTACTTATCTTCTACTATAGCTTCGGGCTGACCAAAGCTGTGAGTGGAACTGGTAGACGGAAACTGAAAAGAATCCTGTCGTGTATATATATATATATATATATATATATATATATATATAGTCTTTTCAAGGATATCTTATCCTCATAACTTTGAATTCCTACAAGTAAGATGTAACCTTCGTTATCATTAAAAGAAAATCCCTGAAGAGAGTCTACCCCTAACAGCTTAAATTCTTAACATTGAATTTAACCCAAATGTTTTGAATAGTGTTTATCAAGGGGCCAGAATCGAAACATATGTAGGTTTTTGCGTCTTCTGAGGTGTTTTCTAAAGCAGAAATTTATTTGTATTTATATCTTCAAAACAAACTATGATACAAATAAATTAAATATACATTTTTATCTCTCCATTTTCTTATATATATATATATATATATATATATATATATATATATATATATATATATATATATATATATATATATATATATATTTGTGTGTGCGTGCGTGTGTATGCATATATCTGTGCGTGTACGTTTTGTGTCTGTATTTGTTCCCCGCCCCACCATCGCTTGACAACTGATGTTGGTGTGTTTACGTTCCCGTAACGTAGCAGTTCGGCAAAAGGGATGATAGAATAAGTACCAGGCTTACAAAGAATAAGTCCTGGGGTCGATTTCTTGGACCACCATAGCCGCAATCAAATGACTGAAACAAGTAAAAAAAAAATAAAAGAATAAAAGAATTAAATGAAGTATAGATACCTGCACAGTAGCAAAAATGTTACAAGTCTATTAATACAGTCTGGGCAAGGTACCAGTAAATTAATCTGATGGCTACGGGAATCTGAAGTTCCTATTCTTAAATTAGTGCGGATAATAAGAGGTTCCAGACCCTCGGTGTCTGGAAAGTTAATGTTCTACCTTTACATGCTTTAAAGAGGACGGGCGATATTAATAAGCGCCCGTTAGGGACCTAGCGATATTAACTCGAGAGCTTCTACGTGGTCGTTCGATTTGGTAGATGTGATAGCCAAATTTCTGTTACTTATTACATAGTACCGTCTTCTAAAAAAAAAAAAAAGAACGAATCTGACAATCTGAAAAAGAAAAAGAAATCGTAGTCTCGGCTGGAATGCTTTTGATCATAAGTCCGCTTGATCAGAACTAACCTGGAGCTAAGCAGTGCCAACAACCACAACTCAAGACTCTTGAACAAAACAGTTCAAAATGTAACAAAGTTAAGCGTTAAAATGGTTTTGTTATCATAATTAAGTGGGTATGATGCAGGCTTTAAGAGTCACGAGTTTATAAATTGCCACAGGCAATACAATCTGTCTACACATAGCTGTACCTGTTTCATTTTATATCAAGCGCTAAACGTGTCGGTGGTGTAAGCCAGACAAACTCTCATGAGACTAGCAGCGAGCTCTTTTCAAATTTGTCATTCTTTCCGGTGGCTTCAATCAACTTCTCAGGGATATTTTGTAAATTCGTCGAAGAACGCCGGACTGGTGCGTTGAGAGTACTAAAAGAGCAGACACGTCTGTATATCTGTGTATTTGTGAGTGAGAAAGAGAGCATGTATGTATGTATGTATGTATGTACGTATGTATGTATGTATGTACGTATGTGTGAATATGTGTATGTATGTATGTATGTATGCATGTATGTGTGCATATGTGTATGTGTAAATAAACCTCCCTCAGACTCTTTTTCTCACCCGCAAATGCACAAATTCATACGTATGTTAAATCTCTAAGCAATTATATATAAGAGAGAATGTGTGTGTGTGTGTGAGCGCGCGTGCTTGCATACATGTATGTATGCATGTCTGTATTTATGTATAAATGTATGTATGTATGTATGTATGTATGTATGTATGTATAAATGAATGAATGTAAGTATGCATGCATGTATGTACATATGTACGTAAGTACATGCGTATGTGTATATGTGTGTGTATGTGAGTGTGTGTGTGCGTCTGCGTCCCCTTGTCTTGAGATCGCGCAATATTTGTAAACGAGTGTCATCATGCAAGTGGTGTCATTATGCGTTTCCAATGTTCCGTGAAAATATGTCCGGTCACGAGCGAATATTACTTTACTAGAAAACAAGGGTGGGTTGGCAACAAGAAGGGCACCCGACCGCAGAAAAACAACCTCAAAGAATTCTGTTCCGACCCATGCAAGCATGGAACAGTGAACGTTAAAACGATGACGATAGTGACACTGATGATCACGACGACGAGGAGGAGGTGGATGTTGTTAATGATGATGACAGTGATGATCATGGCGGTGGTGGTGGTGATGACGACGACGAAGACAACGACGATGACGACGACGACGATGATGATGTACAAAGCGCTCTTCCAACGGTTTTGCAGCATGGTAAATATATAGTAATAGCTCAGTCATCAGTCATCTGATATTCTATCTTTATATACATTTTTGAAAGTGTTTCAAACGCAGAGCAGATGAAACAGGATGTAATATTTAAATTATACACTTCATGCAAATTTTCTGACTTGCAACTTGTTTATGGTGAAACTTAATGATGTGAAACACTTCTCTCAATCTAGTTGTCAGAATAACTTAGTATTTCAGTCGTTTATGCTCTCTCTGTTCGTAATTTTTGTTTAACTTTGTTCACAGAGATAATTTAACAAATAACATAGTACAGTGCTAACTCGCAGTACGAGTCTAGTTCGTTCCATGACAGAGCTCGTCTTACTTGATTTACTCGTTTTACAAATGAATTTTCCACATTGAAATTTATTAAAATATAATTAATCTGTTCCAGCGTCCCACCAAACCACACAAGAATAATTTTTTATGGGTTTTAAAACAGAAAAGTAAAATGACAATTATAAAAAGGAGAATGCAAAAGAAATATGTAAACTGGTTTTATTAACTGAATTACGATTTGTGCACGAGGAAGACGATGGAGTGGGGAGGAGTAGGATTACTGTTTGGAAGGAGGATTCTCCTTCAGGAAGAACAATTTCTGGCTTTTTTTTTCTCACTTCGCTTAATTTGGGCTTTTTGGACACATTTACTTCACTTTTTACATTTGCAGATCGTTTCATTAGAAATATATCAAGAGAAGTCTGCTTTTTCCTGCCTTTCAAAATGTTACGAAAATGCACCAGAGCAGAGTCATTAAATAAAGCGGCTGCACGGCCTATAGCTACTTTTTTAGGATAATATTCATCTACAAATTCAGAAACATGCTGCCACTTTGACAGCGCTGCCTTTATGTCGTTCGTAGAGATAGCATTCTCTGCTACACTGTCTTCTTCCGGGGAACCAATCACTTCCACCACATCCAAATGCTGCCGCTCCTGAAATTGCAGGAGTTAATCTGTCGTCAGCTCCTCTCAGTGTTCCTCGGCGAGATCGTTAATGTACCCATCATCAACCTAGATGCCCATAGACTTGTAGTCGAGGAGATACTATCTCCTCGACTACAAGTATCTCAAACTCAAACCCCTCGAAGTTTCTTTCGGATAGGCAGTCAGGCCACAGTTTCTTCCATGCAGAATTCAGCGTTCTCCTCGTTACATACTGCCAGGCCATATCGATGATTTTCAAGCAGTTTAAAATGTTCCTTTATAGCGTTTCTTCCAAAACTCACGAAAGATTAGATTTGTATTTTCGGTGACTTCAAAGCACCGACAAAATAGGTGTTTGGTGTACAAATCAATTTGTACACCAAAATTAGAAATCACCTGTTGGTCCATGGCCTACAAGATAAGGGTGGCGTTGCGTGAAAAGTGCAGAACTTTTATAAATTTAAATTCGTCCATGATATCATCTTCGAGGATGAGGAGGGTCATGAGAGGAAGATTGTTCTCCAGAAGGTACATTTTCACTGCTGGTCCGAAGATAATGTTGACCCACTCGGAGAAGAGTTGCCTGATGACCCAGGCGTTAACGATTGCCCTCCACATGACCTGCAGATTCTCCTTCAGGATTTTGTACGACTTGAACGCTCGTGGCTTTTCGGAATGGTAGATAAGGAGCGACTTAATCTTCAAGTCTCCACTCGCATTAGTACAAAGGGCGAAATTTTGCCTATCTTTCACAGGCTTGTGGCCTGGCATTTTCTTCTCCTCCGCAATTGTGTAGGTTCTTCTGGGCATTTTCCCCACAAAACGGCCAGTTTCATCACAATTGAATACCTGTTGTGCAACGTACCCCTCGACTGCGATGAGCTGACAGAATTCACGCATGAAATCTTCAGCTGCCTTTGTGTCAGAACTCGCTGCTTCTTCATACCTGACGATGTCATGAACACCAGTCTTCTTGAAATTATCAAACCGCGACTGACCTTAAGTGCGTCTGCTGATGTCTCCTCCGTCGATGTTCCATGGTTCTACTTTAGGAGATCCCCATACAGCGCTTGTGTTTTCTCACAGTTGATGGTCTCTATAATCGTATCCCCTGCGAGTTACTTCTTGTTGATCCACTGGAGTCTGTGGCTAGGAACTTAAATCCCCCAAAATAGTAGAAGAAACACTAACGTATTCAATATAGTGAATACGATCATTTTAATTAATAAAGACTTTTTTAAACTATAATCTCACGAGAAAGCCTATACAAGGTCGCTAGGCTTGCTAGTAAGTAGCCTAATCTCCCTCATTTCATGAATATATTGTAAAACATGAATATATTGTACCTGTAAAAAGAGGAAATGGTCACGGCTAGACATAGGTCTGCTCGATCAAAAGTAGCAACAACAGATTTTCATCCAACATTATGAATTATAGTAGGAGCAACTCGCCATCCGAAGCAGAAACAGCAGTTTTGATATTACAAGTGATTCTTTAGCTCAAATTTCCTAATAGGGAAACAAGCTTACTTGCAATAGACCAACTTCCCATCCAATTGAATATTTTCTTCCATTCGCTTAACGAAGCGGCAACAGGAGATGAGTGCCAGATCAGTCGGAGCGTACTGATTCGGAAACTATGAGGGATCTTTTTTAAAACGGGGGCCACATTTTTCATTAACGAAACACTTTGAAACTTGGAACACTGGTAGAATGTGTCATATAAAACATCTTTTACTCTTAGTCTTCTTAAAAAAAAAAGAAATCCATAAGTTTTTCCATGTTAAAGTTGTCGTATTTCTGTAATTTCAACCAATCACTGACGTCCATTCAGCCGATATACATTAAGTGCCGACTACATAAACAAACGATTCTGAAACAATTAACCCTAACCCTAACCCTAACCCTAGGGTTAGGGTTAGGGTTAGGGTTAGGGTTAAAGCAAATTTAAAATGAAAAAAGCAAATAAAACGAATGTATGGAGATTAAATACGCTTTACATCGCTTAATCAGCCAAAGGAGTAAATGTAAACAACTGAATACTTGTCAGTGATTGGTTGAAATTATCGAAATAAGACAATTTTTTACATGAAATAAATTCGAATACAAAAATATTTTTCTGTTCTATAACACAAAATAGATAAGTATACGAAGTTTGAAAGTCTTTCCGTACCAAAAACACTACGTAAAACATTAATGAAAAATGTGGCCCCCGTTTTAAAATAGATCCACTATGAGCTATCCGTATGTTTTAGAAGTAACTTTGTAATCTATTATTTAAGAGTATGTCTTTATGTTTTTGGAAATGTTTGTGTTATTTTGGGCTATACCTATATATTTTATGTGGTGGCGCGTGGCTTAGTGGTTAGGGTGTCAGCACCATGTTCGTTAGATTGCAGTTTCGATTCCTGGACTGGGTGACGCGTTGTGTACTTGAGCAAAACACTTTATTTCACGTTACTCCAGTCCACTCAGCTGGTAAAAATGAGTAACGATGTAATGGACTGGCGTCCCGTCCAGTTGGGGAACACATACGCCATTGAAACCGGGAAACCGGGCCCATGAGCCTGGCTAGGCTTTAAAAGGGCGCATTTATTATCTATATATTATATAAACATTTTCATATATATTCCATATAGTGCGTATACTATTTTGAGCTATGTCCTTAGAGCTTTTGGAATATCTTTATGATGCACGTAATATTTAGAAGTATGTCTTTATATTTTAGAAATGACTTTATAACATATGCACTGCTTGAAGTATATCATTCTTTGGGTTTCATGGTACCGCCATCAAGTATTTGGTCTGTTATATCGACCCATTTCTTTATTTTTGAATCTGTTACTAGTGTAACGATATTTATTTCTCGGACCGTCAGCTCACTGTACAGAAGCAATCAGCACCTGCTGCTAAGTGTTGTAAGTGTAAATATGTTCATACATACGCACACAGGGTATTGTTAGTCGATTAAGTAGACTCGAGTATATTCATAGTATAAGTGCAGGCCATAGCTGAGTGGATGAGAAGCTCGCCTCGTAATCACAAAG